>NC_084636.1:3780915-3945915 GCF_033978795.1 Nerophis ophidion | reverse complement strand
AATCTATGATAAACTACACAAAAGGAAAAGAGGAGACAAGAAGCTATAAACAGATAGTACAGTCTAAAGAGCTAAGAAAATTACAAACTAAAGCGCTCTAAGAGCAGGAAAAAAGGGAATAAAAAAGCATGATGAAACTAGCTAAAAAAAAACGGACCAAAAATCTTTAGCAAATCAAAATGACTCATCTTCAGAGGGTACAAAGAAGTCAAGGAATAAGGCAATACCTAACAACCTGGGACAAGATGGCTGGAAGTACACGAGGAGACGACATACTCTGGCAACAAGACAGGGGAAGACGAGGGCCATACACACATGAGGGAGGGTGAGACAGGTGGACACAATCAGGCAATCAGGAACTACATCAGACAAGAGGAAGGGCAAATGACCTGAAACTAGGAAGAGGATCAGACTTTCAACATAAAACAGGAAGTTCGCCGGAAAACCCCAGGACAGGAATTCCCTCACCGCTGTGTGACACTTTGTCTCAGGGTTTTGACAAAAGCCATTCAAATCTAAGCACTTAACGTTGGCAGTTTATTAAAAATGTTTGGAAAAGCAACCGATTGTTCCCACAATCTGCCGCATGGGTGAAATCCGCATACTGCCACAACACATTCATTTAACCTCATTCAAATATTACAATTAGAATTAAACATGGCACCATAGCGACACCGTAGCTTTGTGATGTGGCTTTTGTGAACACAGCCTGCCGGGACTTAAGACCTCGTTTTAATTCTTCCACCCTCTGTAGCCTTCGTTCCGTGTCCATGTTATTGTGCGGGGCTCCCCGCAGCGTTTTGTTGTTAAGGCGGCCGCCTTAACAACAAAGAGCCACCGCCTAAAGTCTTAAATAAAATTAAAAAACATTTTTTTTCTTTTGTGTCCTGTCCAGCTTCTCAGGCAGATCATATACCGTATTTCCTTGAATTGCCGCCGGGTCGCTAATTAATTTAAAACCTCTTCTCACTCCGGCGTTTACCAAAGACATGCGGTAAAGGCAAGCATGCGCTAATTAATTTAAAACCTCTTCTCACTCCGGCACTTACCAAAGGCATGCGGTAAATTTAGGCCTGCGCTTAAAAATTTGAGTGTGATGTAAGGATACCATCATGAAAAGCACATTTAATAAAAAAAACGTTATTATGGTCTTACCTTTACTTATAAATGAAGTCCATGCGCAGCTCCTTCTGATCAAAAGCATCGATAACTTGTTTATAGAAGTCTTCCTTATCTTTCTTCAGTTTTAAAAGTCTCTCTGTCTCGATGGAGATCTTCCTTTGTTACCTTCTGCTTCCATTGAAAGTCCAGTTTAGAAAACTGTTTTATTTTAGATATGTAATCCCCCATGTTAAAAGTGCAAGCGAGAGGAAAAAATAAACCATCGCTGCTCACTCTTGCTGCTTGTCACTTCTTCTGCAGCCGAGTAGTCGCAAGAAGGATCACTAGCGCCCTCTACCACCAGGAGGCGGGAGTCATTTAATGACTCATATTTGACACACGCAGCTACGGTATATTAAAAAAACATAGCTGCTTACTGTTCTTTTTAGCATATTCAATAGCTTGGACCTTAAATCCTACTGAATAGCTCTTAATCTTCTTCCCTTTATGTGATTTCAAATTAATGAAATCAGCCTCCTCCATTTTGAAAATAATGAAAGGTGAAGTGTCACTCGTGACGTGACGAGTTTGACCCGGTGTGAATTTTAGGCATATACTAATTATTTGGCGAAACGAGTTTGACCCGGCGTTAATTCTAGGCAGGCGCATACTATATACCCGGCGGCAATTCAAGGAAATACAATAGTTGATGTAGATGCCCATATCGGCTGTTCAGATTTACTTCACAAAAGAGAAGTGTAGGATACTTCTTTTGTCACCTTATTTGTATTTGACCTTATTAAATGTATTTATATTATCATTTGGTGCTAAGCTAAAGCCTTAAAGGGGAACATTATCAGCAGACCTATGTAAGCGTCAATATACACCTTGATGGTGCAGAAAAAAGACCATCTATTTTTTTAACCGATTTCCGAACTCTAAATGGGTGAATTTTGGCGAATTAAACGCCTTTCTGTTTATCGCGCTGGAGGCGATGACGTCAGAATGTGACGTCGCCGAGGTAACACACCCACCATTTTCATTTTCAACACATTACAAACACCGGGTCTCAGCTCTGTTATTTTCCGTTTTTTTGACTATTTTTCGGAAACTTGGAGACATCATGCCTCGTCGGTGTGTTGTCGGAGGGTGTAACAACACTAACAGGGAGGGATTCAAGTTGCACCACTGGCCCCAAGATGCCAAAGTGTCTGCCGCCAGACCCCCATTGAATGTACCAGAGTGTCTCCACATTTGACCGGCGATGCTAAGGCAGACATGGCACAGAGATGTATGGATAATCTGCAGATGCATTTGCAACGATAGTAGGGATGCAACGAAATGAAAATTTGTGGCCGAAGGCGAATAAAATTTAAACGCTTGGCCGAAGGCCGAATACCGAATAATGAATGCAGTTTTTCACAATTTTTTAAATATTGCATAAATAGCCTAGAATAAATATTTAGACATGTTTTTCAAATAAAGTAATTTTTTTATTGAATATTGACATTTTTTAAATATTCCAGGAATCTTTGCTTTTCAAAAAAAGCACAAAGTTTTTCATTTATATTAGGCCTTCAAACAAAACATGCATTCCAAAAAAAATAAAGTGCATTAAAGTGGATAAACCCACAACAAATGAATGATTGTCCTTTTGGCAAAAGTCTGCTTAGCCACAGTAGATATGCTAATAATGTTAACAGAAGGCTTAAGTAAATCTCAATTAAGAGTGTGCTTGTAACCTCATACACTTATACAGGTAGCCTACACAACAGGCTAATAATGTAAACAGAGGCCCCACTAAATCTCAATAAGTGTGTGCTTGTAACCTCATACACTTATACAGGTACACAACATATCCCAACATCACCGCCTCACTACACGTTGGTTGATTGCGTCACCGCGTCAAAAAATTGCGTCACACGCCACTATTCGGCCTTGTTTTTAACTCATTCCACCGAAGGCCGAATGTGGCTTTTTTTGCCATATTCGGCCGAATATATTCGGTTACCGATTAATCGGTGCATCCCTAAACGATAGTCAACGATATCACAAAGGTGAGTTTTGTTGATGTTGACTGCCAGCTAATCGATGCTAACATGCTATTTACCGGCGGTGCTAAAGCAGACATGGCACAGAGATGTATGGATAACCTGTAGATGCATTTGCAACTATATCACGTTTCCTTCCACCCACATTTAATGCAAAAAAAAACACTTACCAATCGACGGATTTAAGTTGCTCCAGTGTCAAAAGATGCGAAAGTCCTGATCGTTTGGTCCGCACATTTTACCGGCGATGCTAACGCAGCTATTCGGCCATGCTATGGCTATAAATGGTGTCAATAGCTATTCGCTCAATAGCTTCAGTTTCTTCTTCAATATTTTCGTACTCCAACCATCTGTTTCAATACATGCGTAATCTGTTGAATCGCTTAAGTCGCTGAAATCCGAGTTTGAATCCGAGCTAATGTCGCTATATCTTGCTCTGGTATTCCCATTGTTTGTTTACATCGGCAGCACTGTGTGACGTCACAGGGAAATGGCCAGTGTCTTCGCAGAGAGCCGAAAATAAGGCACTTTAAAGCTTTATTTAGGGATATTCCGAGACCGGTAAAATTTTGAAAAAATAAAAATAAAAATACAACAAGCCACTGGGAACTGATTTTTATTGTTTTTAACCCTTTGGAAGTTGTGATAATGTTCCCCTTTAACAAGCTGCACCGCTTAGTTCTGCCTCTGCCTCTGTCAGTACATCTCTGCAGCGCCCGGCATTGTCCCGCCCACACAACCATCCGATTGGTTACACGCAGCGCGGTGAAAACCAATCAGCAGTGCGTATTCGTATATTGCCATTCATACGGAGTGGAAAACACAACCAAAAATTGTAGGTTTCTTCACGCGACCAAGCCGGCCTACTTCACCACAGTCTGTAGTCTAGTCAGGCAGCGATGAGATGGAGACGGGATGGTGGCGACAGGCCAAATTACACTGTTACTTACACCTACAGAGCACCTGTCTCGGGCAACGCCCCCTTCCTTCTGGCTAGGCACACCACCATAACTAACAGATATTCTGTTGTCTTTCTTAGACGTTTCATAGTACCTTCTTAGATTATATTCTTTCATTGCAGCCATACTTTCTCCACAAAGACATGTACTCTGCTTCCCACTTGGCTTGACACCCCCTGTTCTCACCGTCCACCTTCCGTTTGGCCATTATTTGGGAGGGAGGGGTGGCTGGAAAGTGGATATCTGCCCTGAATGCTGAGGAATAATGAAACTGAGGCCCACTTGCGGCACTGCAGTGACTTGGCGGACGAGGAATGGAGTATTGGTGCGTGCAAAACGAGGCCTGTGGGCCGGCTCTAATGCTAATCAATCATAGATAATAACATCCTTGACTTTGACACCTTGGGACGAGAAGATCAGTTCTTCATCCGAAGCAGGAGCATCGAGATAAATTCATAGTTTGTGCATGTCGCTCACATTCATGTTTGTTTGTTTTTTTCTTGCAGGCTATCTCACGCTGGCAATGAGCTCAAACTTTTTTTCCCCCCAGCCTGTTTTTTTGGACAGTGATCAGGTCTCACTGAGAGGGAGAGGGATCTAGAAACACGGACTCTGATGGTGCTCGTCGTTTGCTCTGTCTGCTGTTGGTGAGGGAGACAGTCTCCCAGGTCCCCTGCTCCCCCCCTTCCCCTTAAAACAGCTGCTCGTGTTGCTAGGCAACCCGGCACTTGTGGCTGCCTGGCAACAGAAGCTTCATCTATTCCAGTCATGCCTGCATGAAGCCTTTGCAGTCGTCCTCCTCCGACGCCGCGCCAATTGGTTGCTTGAGGGTGAACGCTGGCGGACACGGCTCGTCCAGACTAGGAGGCAAAGGTCACCTGGAGCGTGTGCGACTAATGGCATTTCTAAGAATGTGGCGCCATTACTTTGTCAACTTCTACAACAGGGGTGTCCAAACTATTGCTTTTCCGGACTATAAGGCGCCTAATGAATGGAATAATTCTGGTTGTGCTTACCCACCTCAAAGCTATTTTACCTGGTACATGGTGAAATGATAACTGTGACCCGTAGATGGCAGTCACACATAAGAGATACGTGTAGACTGCAATATGATGGCAGCCACACATAAGAAATAAGTGTATACTGCGATATGATGGCAGCCAACCATAAGAGATACAGTAGGTGTAGACTGCAATATGATGGCAGTCACACATAAGAGATACGTGTAGACTGCCATATGATGGCAGTCACACATAAGAGATACGTGTAGACTGCAATGTGATGGCAGTCACACATAAGAGATAAGTGTAGACTGCAATATGATGGCAGTCACACATAAAAGATATGTGTAGACTGCAATATGATGGCAGCCCCACATAAGAGTTACGTGTAAACTGCGATATGATGGCAGCCACACATAAGAGATACGTGTAGACTGCGATATGATGGCAGCCACACATAAGAGATACGTGTAGACTGCAATATGATGGCAGCCAAACATAAGAGATACGTGTAGACTGCGATATGATGGCAGTCACACATAAGAGATACGTGTAGACTGCAATATGATGGCAGTCACACATAAGAGATACGTGTAGACTGCAATATGATGGCAGTCACACATAAGAGACACGTGTAGACTGCAATATGATGGCACCCACACAAAAGAGATAAGTGTAGACTGCAATATGATGGCAGTCACACATAAGAGATACAGTAGGTGTAGACTGTAATATGATGGCAACCACACAAAAGAGATAAGTGTAGACTGCAATATGATGGTAGCCACACAAGAGATACGTGTAGACTGAAATATGATGGCAGTCACACATAAGAGATACGTGTAGACTGCAATATGATGGCAGCAACACATAAGAGATACGTGTAGACTGCAATATGATGGCAGCCACACATAGGAGATACGTGTAGACTGCAATATGATGGCAGTCACACATAAAAGATACGTGTAGACTGCAATATGATGGCAGCCCCACATAAGAGTTACGTGTAAACTGCAATATGATGGCAGCAACACATAAGAGATACGTGTAGACCGCGATATGATGGCAGTCACACATAAGAGATACGTGTATACTGCAATATGATGGCAGTCACACATAACAGACACGTGTAGACTGCAATGTGATGGCAGCCACACATAACAGATACGTATAGACTGCAATATGATGGCAGTCACACATAAGAGATACGTGTAGACTGCAATATGAAGACAGTCACACATAAGAGATACGTGTAGACTGCAATATGATGGCAGTCACACATAAGAGACACGTGTAGACTGCAATATGATGGCAGCCACACAAAAGAGATAAGTGTAGACTGCAATATGATGGCAGCCACACATAAGAGATACGTGTAGGTGTAGACTGCGATATGATGGCAGTCACACATAAGAGATACAGTAGGTGTAGACTGCAATATGATGGCAACCACACATAAGAGATACGTGTAGACTGCGATATAATGGCAGCCACACATAAGAGATACGTGTAGACTGCAATATGATGGCAGCCACACATAAGAGATACGTGTAGACTGCGATATGATGGCAGTCTCACATAAGAGATACAGTAGGTGTAGACTGCAATATGATGGCAACCACACAAAAGAGATACGTGTAGACTGCAATATGATGGCAGCCACACATAAGAGATACGTGTAGGTGTAGACTGCGATATGATGGCAGTCACACATAAGAGATACAGTAGGTGTAGACTGCAATATGATGGCAACCACACAAAAGAGATACGTGTAGACTGCAATATGATGGCAGTCACACATAATAAAGTCTTTTTGTGGCTTTTCAGCAATTTTCTTTTTTCCTCCCGCTCTCGCTCCAACTCTCCTACAGCTCCAACTCCCACTCCGACCCTTCTCTCCTCCCGGCTGCTGCCTTTTAACAGAGCGACGGGTGATTAGATAACCATCTACGCACCTGTTGCTGATTTCAAAGCCGGTCCTTGCACACCCTGCTTCGCTGCAGGTCCGCAGGCCACACCCCCCTCCACAGGGACACTCCTCCTCTATTTCTGATATAAAGTAGCGTAAAGTTCTTACTTACATATCCGTCAGTAAACTTGCCATGAAAGCGCTAAAACATACCGGTGTAGTGAGTTTACATTAGTCACCCAAGGAACTTTAGTTATTAGAGAGTTCCGGTTGGATCGTTTTCGATGGGACACATTTACGGTGTTGTTGTTTCACTAGTGAGCCACGGGTGAGGAGACGCCGCTCCGTTGTTGATTGAAGTAAAGTCTGAACGTCATTGAAACAATTAGCTCCATCTTTTGACACTTCTTCCACGAAGATGACGTAGAAAAGACGCTGTCGAAGTGGAGGCACGTAAATAAGACCGCCCACAAAACAGTGCATCCTGAAGCGACTGTCAGAAAGCGACTTCAAGATCATCTATGCAAAGTTTTGACCAAAGAACAACCCATCGCATGTTATGCAGACCACAAGGAAGTGTTAACATTTAAAAAAAAAAATAATAATAATTATATGCTAATAATAATTATATGACTCCTTTAATATCGTAATATCGCTAAAATTCGCTCCATTTTGTCCACTAAAGACGCCGAGATCATTATTCATGCGTTTGTTACGCCTCGTCTCGATTACTGTAACGTATTATTTTCGGGTCTCCCCATGTCTAGCATTAAAAGATTACAGTTGGTACAAAATGCGGCTGCTAGACTTTTGACAAGAACAAGAAAGTTTGATCATATTACGCCTGTACTGTATATACCTTTATATACATATATACATACATATATACCTATACTGTATATACCTTTATATACATATATACATACATATATACCTATACTGTATATACCTTTATATACATATATACATACATATATACCTTTACTGGCTCACCTGCACTGGCTTCCTGTGCACTTAAGATGTGACTTTAAAGTTTTACTACTTACGTAGAAAATACTACACGGTCTAGCTCCAGCCTATCTTGCCGATTGTATTGTACCATATGTCCCGGCAAGAAATCTGCGTTCAAAGGACTCCGGCTTATTAGTGATTCCTACAGCCCAAAAAAAGTCTGCGGGCTATAGAGCGTTTTCCGTTCGGGCTCCAGTACTCTGGAATGCCCTCCCGGTAACAGTTCGAGATGCTACCTCAGTAGAAGCATTTAAGTCTCACCTTAAAACTCATCTGTATACTCTAGCCTTTAAATAGACCTCCTTTTTAGACCAGTTGATGTGCCGCTTCTTTTCTTTCTCCTATGTCCCCCCCTCCCGGTCCGATGACCATGGATGAAGTACTGGCTGTCCAGAGTCGAGACCCAGGATGGACCGCTCGTCGGGACCCAGGATGGACCGCTTGCCTGTGTATCGGTTGGGGACATCTCTACGCTGCTGATCCGCCTCCGCTTGGGATGGTTTCCTGTGGACGGGACTCTCGCTGCTGTCTTGGATCCGCTTGAACTGAACTCTCGCGGCTGTGTTGGAGCCACTATGGATTGAACTTTCACAGTATCATGTTAGACCCGCTCGACATCCATTGCTTTCGGTCCCCTAGAGGGGGGGGGTTGCCCACATCTGAGGTCCTCTCCAAGGTTTCTCATAGTCAGCATTGTCACTGGCGTCCCACTGGATGTGAATTCTCCCTGCCCACTGGGTGTGAGTTTTCCTTGCCCTTTTGTGGGTTCTTCCGAGGATGTTGTAGTCGTAATGATTTGTGCAGTCCTTTGAGACATTTGTGATTTGGGGCTATATAAATAAACATTGATTGATTGATTGATAATGCGCCTTATATATGAAAAAAAAATCGAAAATAGACCATTCATCGGCAGTGCGCCTTACAATACGGTATCTTGCGTGACTTTTCTCATCCACAATCTTGAACTATGAGGACTCAAACCATGACCTCCACCTCACATTAAGGTGCAGCGTTGGACGGTTATTGCTCAATCCACCTCAGAACAAAAAGGTTGCCATGGAGGCTTTTAATTCTAGAAACAATTCTCAAGGCAAAACGCCCCGACACGTCCCGACAGGTAGAGCGCAAAACTCACACATCCCTCGCCTTGGCAGGCTTCCTGGAAGGTGTGGCGGGGAAGGGCACATGCCGTCCTGATCCCAGCGAGGATGTTTTTTATGATTGGGCGCTGGACCTAATCAGTCGACATTAGCGGCGTCAGTGTGGATTCCGCAATGTTAAGTCTTTAAATCCTCGGTGGCAAAGGGCGACATTGCACGCCAACAATGTCCCGTTTCACACGCGCCGCAGCTCCGTGGGCCGGGATCAATGCGGGGATTTGGGAACAACAACAAAACCAAGCACTTTGTTTTTTTTTTATAAGTGAGGTATTTTAGATGGACAGAGTGCCAGGCGGGGTCACGACAACAACCTCAAGCTCCTTCTGCCTCACACTATTGAAATACCGTATTTCCTTAAATTACCGCCGGGGCGCTAATTATTTTAAAACCTCTTTTCACTCCGGCACTTAACAAAGGCATGCGGTAAATTTAGGCCTGCGCTTAAAAATTTGAGTGTGATGTAAGGATACCATCATGAAAAGCACATTTAATAAAAAAAAAAAAAGTTATTATGGTCTTACCTTTACTTATAAATGAAGTCCATGCGCAGCTCCCTCTGATCAAAAGCATCGATAACTTGTTTATAGAAGTCTTCCTTATCTTTCTTCAGTTTTAAAAGTCTCTCCGTCTCAATGGAGATCTTCCTTTTTTACCTCCTGCTTCCACTGAAAGTCCAGTTTAGAAAACTGTTTTATTTTAGATATGTAATCCTCCATGTTAAAAGTGCAAGCGAGAGGAAAAAATTAACTCTTGCTGCTTGTTGTCACTTCTTCTGCAGCCGAGTAGTCGCAAGAAGGATCACTAGCGCCCTCTACCACCAGGAGGCGGGAGTCATTTAATGACTCATATTTGACACACGCAGCTACGGTATATTAATAAAACATAGCTTCTTACTGTTCTTTTTAGCATATTCAATAGCTTGGACCTTAAATCCTACTGAATAACTCTTAATCTTCTTCCCTTTATGCAATTTCAAATTATTGAAATCAGCCTCCAGCCCCAGGTGCATGTCTTTGGAGGTGGGAGGGGCCTATCCCCAGGTGCATGTCTTAAGAGGTGGGATGGGCCTATCCCCAGGTGCATGTCTCTGGAGGTGGGAGGGGCCTATCCCCAGGTGCATGTCTCTGGAGGTAGGAGGGGCCTATCCCCAGGTGCATGTCTCTGGAGGTGGGAGGGGCCTATCCCCAGGTGCATGTCTCTGGAGGTGGGATGGGCCTATCCCCAGGTGCATGTCTCTGGAGGTGGGAGGGGCCTATCCCCAGGTGCATGTCTTTGGAGGTGGGAGGGGCCTATCCCCAGGTGCATGTCTTTGGAGGTGGGAGGGGCCTATCCCCAGGTGCATGTCTCTGGAGGTGGGAGGGGCCTATCCCCAGGTGTATGTCTCTGGAGGTGGGAGGAGCCTATACCCAGGTGCATGTCTTTGGAGGTGGGAGGGGCCTATCTCCAGGTGCATGTCTTTGGAGGTGGGAGGGGCCTATCGCTAGGTGCATGTCTCTGGAGGTGGGAGGGGCCTATCCCCAGGTGCATGTCTTTGGAGGTGGGAGGGGCCTATCCCCAGGTGCATGTCTCTGGAGGTGGGAGGGGCCTATCCCCAGGTGTATGTCTCTGGAGGTGGGAGGGGCCTATCCCCAGGTGCATGTCTCTGGAGGTGGGAGGGGCCTATCTCCAGGTGCATGTCTTTGGAGGTGGGAGGGGCCTATCGCTAGGTGCATGGCTCTGGAGGTGGGAGGGGCCTATCCCCAGGTGCATGTCTCCGGAGGTGGGAGGGGCCTATCTCCAGGTGCATGTCTTTGGAGGTGGGAGGGGCCTATCGCAAGGTGCATGGCTCTGGAGGTGGGAGGGGCCTATCCCCAGGTGTATGTCTCTGGAGGTGGGAGGAAGCCGGAGTACCCGGAGGGAACCCACGCAGTCACGGGGAGAACATGCAAACTCCACACAGAAAGATTCCGAGTACGGGATTGAACCCAGGACTACTCAGGACCTTCGTATTGTGAGGCAGATGCACTAACCCCTGCCCCCCCGCGCTGCCCGTTATTTAAACATGAATAGTATAAGTCAGTAAACAGCTGGACAAGGCTTTAAGATGTTCCTTCAACATTATTGTTTTAGGAAATGTGAGTAGTGACATAATGTTGTGGTTAATTTAGCACGAAAACACTTCAGGGAACACATTATTGAGTGAGTCAGCAACATCCCTTCCAGAGTGCAAGACAACCGCAGAAATAAAAGTAAGGAATTGATTTTTGTTGTTCTGTTTAATATTTAATGATTTCATTTACCATGTACTTGATGTGTTATGTGTACGACGTGACCGACTCGCCATCATTCGCGCACAAACGAACGGACCCGGCGCCTCCAGTATTTCTTTTGAGTTGAGTTGTCGACGCAGTGAATGATCACTCTTCTACTCCAGTGAGCAAACACAGTCAGGGGTTAAGATGAATACAAAACCAAACAAACATCCCCCGGCCTCTGCTGGATTAGTGATAATACAGGTTGAGACCATCAGCAGAGTCAGGAAAGTAAGCGGACCAATCAGCATTCTTGGCGCGGCTGCAAGGGGGTGTGGCTTGGATGAGAAAGCTTGTGAACAATAGAGGCAGTTCTATCAGGACTGGTCTGAACTTTGTATTCCGTTTCCTGCTTGCCATTTTCTTTTGGGGGACCCATCATACCAAGAAGGTTAAGATCATTTTAATTAAATCCTAACTTCGTTTTGTATGAGGTCAAGCGTTTCTCAGGCAATCACAATTGACTTTGTGGATTATTTTTGATAGTGTTTTTATTAGGGGTGTCCCAATACCAATGATTCATTTTTGATCCGATATGATATCAGCAGGAAACATGGATAATTATGTTCTTTTGTAGCGTGGAATGTTAGAAAAGGTTTGATCAAATAAGATTAGCCAAACAGAAAACAACGGTAGGTATGAAAAACACCAACCTATCGATTATCAACCGTCTAGAATGGACTTATGCTGTCTTAAAAGTTGAAGTGGAGTGGTAAGTTGTAAGTAAGTTGAATGATGCGGACACTTTTGTTACTGGATACATTCCAGTAAGCTTCAGGCTTAGAGACTTTGTATTAGGGTTGTACGGTATACCGGTAGAAGTATTGTATGGCGGTACTAATGACTCAAAAACGGTACTATACCCTGTTTGAAAAGTACCGGTTCCCGGGCATGACGGCACGAGCAGAGGAGCATGTTCAGCAGCGCACACACACGGAGTACTTACAAGCAGAGACAGTGTGTACCGTATTTCCTTGAATTGCCGCCGGGTATATAGTATGCGCCTGCCTAGAATTACTGCCGGGTCAAACTCGTTTCACAAAATAATTAGCGCATGCTTAGCATTACCGCCGGCTCAGGATTAACGCCGGGTCAAACTCGTTTTGCTAAATATTATTTTTATTAGCGCATGTCTACAATTTCCGCAGGGTCAAACTTGTTTCGCAAAATAATTAGCATATGCCAAGAATTTCCGCCTGGGTCAAACTCGTCACGTCACGAGTGAAACTTCACCTGTCATCATTTTCAAAATGGAGGCTGATTTCAATCATTTGAAATTGCATAAAGGGAAGAAGATTAAGAGCTATTCAGTAGGATTTAAGGTCCAAGCTATTGAATATGCTTAAAAGAAGAGTAAGCAGCTATGTTTTATTAATATACCGTAGCTGCGTGTGTCAAATATGTGAATTGTGAATGTGTGAATCATATTTATATAGCGCTTTTCTCTGGTGACTCAAAGCGCTTTACATAGTGAAACCCAATATCTAAGTTACATTTAAACCAGTGTGGGTGGCACTGGGAGCAGGTAGGTAAAGTGTCTTGCCCAAGGACACAGCGGCAGTGACTAGGATGGCGGAAGCGGGAATCGAACCTGCAACCCTCAAGTTGTTGGCACGGCCGCTCTACCAACCGAGCTATAATATGAGTCATTATAAGACATGGGGCGGCATGGCGTAGTGGGTAGAGCGGCCGTGCCAGAAACCTGAGGGTTGCAGGTTCGCTTCCCACCTATTAACATCCAAATCACTGTCGTTGTGTCCTTGGGCAGGACACTTCACCCTTGACGCTCACACTGGTGAATGAATGATGAATGAAGGATAGGTGGTGGTCGGAGGGGCCGTAGGCGCAAACAGGCACCCACGCTTCTGTCAGTCTACCCCAGGGCAGCTGTGGCTACAGATGTAGCTTACCACCACCAGGTGTGAATGAATGATGGGTTCCCACTTCTCTGTGAGCGCTTTGAGTATCTAACAATAGAAAAGCGCGATATAAATCTAATCCATTATTATTATTATTATTATTATTATTATTATTAAATGACTCCCACCTCCTGGTGGTAGAGGGCGCTAGTGATCCTTCTTGCGACTACTCGGCTGCAGAAGAAGTGACAAGCAGCAAGAGTGAGCAGCGATCGTTTATGTTTTGCTCTCGCTTGCACTTTTAACATGGAGGATTACATATCTAAAATAAAACAGTTTTCTAAACTGGACTTTCAATGGAAGCAGGAAATAATAAAGGAAGATCTCCCACCTCCAAAGACATGCACCTGGGGATAGGTTGATTGGCAACACTAAATTGGCCCTAGTGTGTGAATGTGAGTGTGAATGTTGTCTGTCTATCTGTGTTGGCCCTGCGATGAGGTGGCGACTTGTCCAGGGTGTACCCCGCCTTCCGCCCGATTGTAGCTGAGATAGGCGCTAGCGCCCCCCGCGACCCCAAAAGGGAATAAGCGGTAGAAAATGGATGGATGGATCCATTGAGACAGAGAGACTTTTAAAACTGAAGAAATATAAAGAAGACTTATCGATACTTTTGATCAGAAGGAGCGGCGCATGGACTTCATTTAAGGTAAGACCGTAATAAAAAAATGTTTTTATTAAATGTGCTTTTCATGATGGTATACTTACATCACACCCAAATGTATAAGCGCAGGCCTAAATTTACCACATGCCTTTGGTAAGTGCCGGAGTGAAAAGAGGTTTTAAAATAATTAGCACATGCTTGCCTTTACCGCATGCCTTTGGTAAAGGCCGGAGTGAGAAGAGGTTTTAAATTAATTAGCGCCCCGGCGGCAATTCAAGGAAATACGGTAGACAGAAAAGGGAGAACCGATGCATTTTGGCTTAAAAAGTGACGATAAAGGTGAAGTTATAACACTGAAAAACCCTCAGGAAGAGGTGCTTTAAGACACCATCCGTCCAGTCTGCAGTGTTTTAGCTACTTCTACTACATCACTAATCCTTGCCTCCATGGCGACAAATAAAGTAAGTTTCTTACATGTATCATTATCACTGGAGGAAGAGGAATAGCTAAATATGTTTCACTCCACACCGTAGGAGGATACGATAGCTCACAGCCATCACAATGTAAACAAACGCCACTGTAATGATACAAAGTACAATATCGTATCTAGTCGATACTACTATGATTACATCGATATTTTTCACCGTCACAAAATCTTTTCTCTTTTTTAAATATGTATATTATGTTTATAAACACAGGAAATATGTCCCTGGACACATGAGGACTTTGAATATGACCAACGGCGTGGCGCAGTGGGAGAGTGGCCGTGCACAACCCGAGGGTGCCTGGTTCAATCCCCACCTAGTACCAACCCTGTCATGTCCGTTGTGTCCTTGAGCAAGACACTTCACCCTTGCTCCTGATGGGTGCTGGTTAGCGCCTTGCATGGCAGCTCCCTCCATCAGTGTGTGAATGGGTAAATGTGGAAGTAGTGTCAAAGCGCTTTGAGTACCTTGAAGGTAGAAAAGCGCTATACAAGTACAACCCATTTACATTTACTATAACTACTTGATATCGGATCGATACCGAAAGGTGTGGTATCATCCAAAACTAAAGTATCAAAGACAGGAAGAATAAGTGATTATTACATTTTAACAGAAGTGTAGATAGAACATGTTAAAACAGAAAATAAGCAGATATTAACAGTAAATGAAGTACATTAATAATATTTTTTTTTACAGTTTGTCCCTCATAATGTGTACAAAATAATAGGTGTATAAATGACACTATATGTTATTGCAGATTAATTAGGAGTCCTTGTTTGTTTACTTACTACTAAAAGACAAGTTGTGTAGTATGTTCACTATTTTATTTAAGGACTAAATTACAATAAGAAACATATGTTTAATGTACACTAAGATTTTTTGTTAAAATAAAGCTAATAATTTAATTTCTTGTGTGGTGCCCCTTATTTACAAAAGTACCGAAAAGTATGAAAATACATTTTGGTACCAGTACTAAAATATTGGTATCGGGACAACCCTACTTTGTCAGTGTAAGTAATATACAATTATGATGATGTGATTCTTGTTTAAAGGGGAACATTATCAGCAGACCTATGTAAGCTTCAATAAATACCCTGATGGTGCAGAAAAAAGACCATTTATTTTTTTAACCGATTTCCGAACTCTAAATGGGTGAATTTTGGCGAATTGAACGCCTTTTTGTTTATTGCGCTGGAGGCGATGATGTCAGAATGTGACGTCGCCGAGGTAACACACCCACCATTTTCATTTTCAACACATTACAAACACCGGGTCTCAGCTCTGTTATTTTCCGTTTTTTTGACTATTTTTTGGAACCTTGGAGACATCATGCCTCGACGGTGTGTTGTCGGAGGGTGTAACAACACTAACAGGGAGGGATTCAAGTTGCACCACTGGCCCCAAGATGCCAAAGTGTCTGCCGCCAGACCCCCATTGAATGTGCCAGAGTGTCTCCACATTTGACCGGCGATGCTAAGGCAGACATGGCACAGAGATGTATGGATAACCTGCAGATGCATTTGCAACGATAGTCAACGAAATCACAAAGGTGAGTTTTGTTGATGTGGACTGCCAGCTAATCGATGCTAACATGCTACGCTAATCGATGCTAACATGCTATTTACCGGCGGTGCTAAAGCAGACATGGTACAGAGATGTATGGATAACCTGTAGATGCATTTGCAACTATATTACGTTTCCTTCCACCCACATTTAATGCGAAAAAAACACTTACCAATCGACGGATTTAAGTTGCTCCAGTGTCAAAAGATGCGAAAGTCCTGATCGTTTGGTCCGCACATTTTACCGGCGATGCTAACGCAGCTATTCGGCCATGCTATGGCTATGAATAGCGTCAATAGTTATTCGCTCAATAGCTTCAGTTTCTTCTTCAATACTTTCATACTCCAACCATCTGTTTCAATACATGCGTAATCTGTTGAATCGCTTAAATCGCTGAAATCCGAGTTTGAATCCGAGCTAATGTTACTATATCTTGCTGTGGTATTCCCATTGTTTGTTTACATTGGCAGCACTGTGTGACGTCACAGGGAAATGGCCAGTGTCTTCGCAGAGAGCCGAAAATAAGGCACTTTAAAGCTTTATTTAGGGATATTCCGAGACCGGTAAAATTTTGAAAAAAACTTCAAAAAATACAAAAAGCGACTGGGAACTAATTTTTATTGTTTTTAACCCTTTTGAAATTGTGATAATGTTCCCCTTTAAATGTGCTGTTTTAGACTTCAGTATTGTCATACTTGCCAACCCTCCCGAATTTTTCGGGAGACTCCCGAAATCAAGCGCCTCTCCCGAAAACCTCCCGGGACAAATATTCTCCCGAAAATCTCCCAGTTTTCAGCCACAGCTGGAGGCCACGCCCCCTCCAGCTCCATGCGGACTAAAGTGAGGACAGCCTTTTTTCACGTCCGCTTTCCCACGATATAAACAGCGTGCCTGCCCAATCACGTTATTCCATACGAGGCATCCGGCATACCGCTGATGAGCATGGTGCAGATGGAGAAGATCTTCTTGGCGTCCGTGTTGGCGCACACGTTTAAAGCCGACGCTAGGGTGAAGTAGAGGGCGGCGTCTTACGAGCTGTGCACCGACGGGCCGCCAGCCGTGTTGTTGACGTAGGGCAGTGGTCCCCAACCAGACTAGAGATAAATTGTATTATTATGTTTATCTTACAGGCTTCACGGTGGCAGAGGGGTTAGTGCGTCTGCCTCACAATACGAAGGTCCCATAGTCTTGGGTTCAAATCCAGGCTCCATGCACCTGGGGATAGACCCCTCCCACTTCCAAAGACATGCACTTGGGGGTAGGCCCCTCCCACCTCCAAAGACATGCACCTGGGGATAGGTTGATTGGCAACACTAAATTGGCCCTAGTGTGTGAATGTGAGTGTGAATGTTGTCTGTCTATCTGTGTTGGCCCTGCGATGAGGTGGCAACTTGTCCAGGGTGTACCCCGCCTTCCGCCCGATTGTAGCTGAGATAGGCGCCAGCGCCCCCCGCGACCCCCCCAAAAAAAGGGAACAAGCGGTAGAAATGGATGGATGGATGTTTATCTTACCTAAAAATAAATATATTAATTTTTTTTTTTTTTTAAACTACGGTAAATACATTTTTACTATATTTTGCTAAAAACATCAAAATTAATTGTATTTTTATTTGTATTTTTTCTGACTCCTTATTACATCCAGCCATAGAATTATACATTAAAATAAACATATTTGAAGTAATTTTAAATGATCATAATAATTCATTTAAAATGACCACATTTATTTATTAAAATAATTGCTTGTTTATCAACAACTTGAGCATTTTATTCATTATTACCGAGGATGTCGTAGTGGTTTGTGCAGCCCTTTGAGACACTAGTGATTTAGGGCTATATAAGTAAACATTGATTGATTGATTGATTGATTACATTGTGAAGCTCTCAGAAGCCAAGTTATGTTATATTCCTTAATACTTATTAATGCAAGTTTGAAGTATCAATTATCTAAACACAGTTTTGTTTGCATATTTTCAGGATGTAGATATATATATATATATATATATATATATATATATATATATATATATATATATATATGAAATACTTGACTTGGTGAATTCTAGCTGTAAATATACTCCTCCCCTCTTAACCACGAAATCGGAGGTCTCAAGGTTGGCAAGTATGAAAATTGTTCAGTTACTATTGTGTATGTTGAGCTTGTGTGCTTAGCCGTTGTGTAGCTGCGAGCTCCTATAGCAGGGTTCGGGAACCTTTTTGGCTGAGAGAGCCATGAAAGCCAAATATTTTAAAATGTATTTCCATGAGAGCCATATAATTTTTTTTTAACACTGAATACAACTAAATACGTACATGTATAAGTAAGACCAACATTTTTTGAGTATATGAAGTCTCGCATCTTTTAATAACATTGTTATTTTTAAGCAAACAAATAATTAATAAAATACTTGTTGAAAAGGTGCGGTAAAAAACGGATGGATGGATTAAAATTAGGGCTGGGCAACGATTAAAAATTTTAATCGAAGTTAATCGCACTATTTCTCTGATTAATCGCGACTAACTGCATTGTATACGCAAAGCCCAATAATGAATTCAAAAGTAGTGTGTAGTGCACCTTTATTGGAATATTCTCCCACATGAACAAAAGCGCCAAAACATTTGTTGTGCAAACACAATTTAAATCAGTCCTTGTTAAACAGTAGCAGTTAAATAGCATATTTGATGAAAATCAACTCAAAAAATGTAAATACAAACATTTAAGCTTATTGCCACTGCCAGGGTATTGAAGTTATCCTGTTTGTTATGGAAAATAAATATAATCTACATACAAATCTCTGAGCCACAATCATAACATCTGAACAGGCAATTTCTGAGGTAACAGCAGAAACATTTTTTTTTTATCAGGGATCTTATGTTTAAAAAACCTATATTATAGGTAGTGGGCTGTTTTAGGGAATTTTTGATCAAATTATCCGTAGTAGCAATATTAATAATGTTGTGTTTATTCTGCGTAGTGCACTTAAAATAATTATGACCATATCTAGGAATTGATATGATGGGAATTTTCCGATTGTTTGCTTGGTGCTTTGATAAACTGAACGCATCATATACATGGTACTATATTGTGATGTTATGAGCCTGGGAAAAAAAGAACTACCCTACTCAGCATGCGACAAGAGTGACGAGCATGCGCGGTAGCCCGGTAAAGGTTGTGTGTCGCCATGACGGCATCTTGTATGTTGTGATATGCACGCTCTGAAAGCAAACGTTAAGAACTCAGCCAACACGCCTGGTCAGCATTATTCATAAATAGACAGACAACACATATACTCCGCTGCTTCACAGGCCGCTGGATGTAGCCGGCAAAGTATTCCCATGCTAGCTAGCCGGTCTAGCAAGCACGCGTCATTCAGTCCAAAACGGCCCGATCTATCCACATCCAGAATTGTCTGGCGGTCGTAAGTGATCCCGGAGTGACCACGCTGTAAGCCAGCCATGAAATTTGCACAATTGTCCGGTATTTTTGCCAAATGTTCCATCTTTACCAAGAGCCCCTCGACGCCATCTTGTAAAGAAAAGGCGTTAACAAAATAAAAGCATGTAAACAACATACGCAAATTTGCGATAAAATAATTGTCGGCGTTAATAGAGTGATGAGTTAACTCATAATTAATGCACTAATTTGCCCACCCCTAATTAAAATGCATGAGAATGTTTTGTATTTTGAATGTTATTTTTAACACTGTGATTACCAGCGGAACTATTCATTACTTATTGTGTTAAGTAATGTCAGCTAAGATTTATCTGAGAGCCAGATGCAGTCATCAAAAGAGCCACATCCGGCTCTAGAGCCACAGGTTCCCTACACCTGTCCTATAGTATTCAATGTTTACCTATTGTAAATGACTTGACGATGACAGAAGTAATGATTGACCTTATGCGTGCTTATTGTAGGACATTTAACTGGCTGTCCTGATTTGAATAAGTAAACACGCTTCAGGACATGCAAACCCATATAATCCTGTACATGTTTTCATTGTTGATATCAGACTGATATCAATTTCGGAATCAGGACACTCCTTGTTTCTACCACAAAGGTTGGTGAAGTGTAGCTATGGTGAGGTCGTCCGTCCCCTGCAAGCGGCAACCCTCTAGGAAACCTTGCTATTCTTCTGCTTTTTACGGCAAATCATGTAGACGAGCGACAAACAGGACGTCCGCGTTCCCGCTTGTTGAGTCGACACTTGTGCGCTTACCTTCAGACACGGCGTGAGGTTTGATGACGCAGCACGTGCAGTCCGAGTAGAGGGCCGTATTAGGCGGACCGTGGCAAATCGCCGTGGGGAAGAAGAACTCCAGCTCCTGTGTGATGCAAACACAACACTTTGAAGATGTTGGAATGTGGGCATTCAGTCTAAACAGGATGGAAAGAGGAGAGATAGACCGATACGTTTAACCAGGGTTGATAATGGTTTTTAGTAGTCAAGGAGGCGGGTAACCAATATTTGGAGCCGGTATTCATTAGCAGTGACGTTATTCAGACTCAAGACTTAAACAAACTTTAAAGATCGACAAGGGGAAATTGTTCCACACAGTAGCTCAGGAAAGGATAATGCACACAAGAGCACAAAAAAAGAGGGTGAAAAGAAAAGGTATAAAGTAGACTACAAATGTACCATAGTAGCAATATAAATATTAAAGCTGCAAGCAGCGATGGACGAGACAGCTTTGGCTGCTGCCCCCGCGACCCAAGCCCAGATAAGCGGTAGAAGATGGATGGATGGATTATTACACAGATAAAAAGCTGTATACACATGTGACATACATCAGTCAAATTTGGTGAGTTTTGAAGCATGTTAAGGGGGTCAAATTTAAGTACCCAAAATAATGACTCGACAGAAAAAGAAATTCAATCGGAGCATAAACAAAGGAGGAAACGGGATTAAAACCCGATGCTAACCGCTCATTGAAAATACATGGGTACGGCTAGTAGCTACTATTAGCAAACAGATAGACTTACTAACTCGGCGTAATATCTTAACATCGACACACTCTCTCGTTGCAACTCGGCCCTGATGGGGCAACAATTAGTTGTAAAATGTTGGACTGTTGTTTTTACGATATGTAGGCAAACGACATCTTTAAAACATACCGGTTTAGCTACGGCACCTGGCAGCCATCTTGGTATAGACGATCACAGCCCCTCCCGCACGAATGTTGGTGCGTGCGCACCAGCAGCAGACGGTACGGGAAAAGAAGACAAAAAAACTGTCTCCCTCACTGTGTCTGCGCACGGCGTCCATCTTTGAAATGGTTTTCAGCGCAGTGGTTCTTTGAAGGCTGATAAAATCAAAACCGTAGCAGTAATAAAAACTCTTTCATCAACTTTTAATCAGAAGGGTTCAATCTCTCTCCTGTGGTGGTTTGAAGCCGACACGACAAACGCGCTCAGAAGAGATAATGTTTGAAAAAAGGTGACCGGATTTTACAAAACTTTTGTTTAGAAGGGGGAATTGCAAACTTCCTGTTGATTTTTGCTGTGAGTTGTCAATATATGAAATGTAGGTCTAAATGTGACCTACATAGGAGTTTTTGTTTCATGTCTCTACGAAATTCCTATTGGAAGTTACAGGCAGTTTTGTCTGTTTGGTTCCTAGGAGCAGTTTTGTCTGTGTTTTGTTCCTAAGGGGCGCTAGAGCGCAATTTTGAGTTTTGGGGTTAGGTTTTTTGATTAGATTGCAATTTTTGCCAGTCCTGATGTGTGTGTCCAGTTTGGTGAGTTTTGAAGCATGTTAAGGGGGTCAAATTACAGCTCAAAGAGGCAAAGGTGAGTGTTTTTACAAAACTTTTGTTTTGAAGGGGGAATTGCAAACCTTCTGTTGATTTTTGCTGAAGGATGTCAGTTTATGAAATCTAAGTCTAAGTGAGACCTACATAGAGGTTTTTGTTTCATGTCGCTACGACATTCCTACCTGAAGTTACAGGCAGTTTTGCCTGTGTTTTCTTCCTAGAAAGCGCAATTTTTAGTTTTGGGGTTAGGTTTTTTAATTAAATCGCAATGTTCGTCAGTCCTGATGTGTGTGTCAAATTTTGTGAGTTTTGAAGCATGTTAAGGGGGTCAAATTACAGCTGAAAGCTGCGGAATTATAAGAAAGAATAAAACGCTAGAAATTCAATAGGGTCCTCTGTCCCAAAGGGACATCCATCCCATCCCATCCATTTTCTACTGCGTATTCCCTTTTGGGGTCGCGGGGGGCGCTGGCGCCTATCTCAGCTACAATCGGGCGGAAGGCGGGGTACACCCTGGACAAGTCGCCACCTCATCGCAGGGCCAACACAGATAGACAGACAACATTCACGCTCACATTCACACACTAGGGCCAATTTAGTGTTGCCAATCAACCTATCCCCAGGTGCATGTCTTTGGAAGTGGGAGGAAGCCGGAGTACCCGGAGGGAACCCACGCATTCACGGGGAGAACATGCAAACTCCACACAGAAAGATCCCGAGCCTGGATTTGAACCCAGGACTGCAGGACCTTCGTAGTGTGAGGCAGACGCACTAACCCCTCTGCCACCGTGAAGCCTCCAAAGGGACATTCGGTCCCTAATAACATATGAAGACAGTAAGGGCCATTCAATGTGTATTCTTTCTTTGCATGATAGTCACTGAAGGCATCAAAACTATGACACCTGTGAAGTGAAAACCATTTCTGGTGACTACCTCTTCAAGCTCATGGAGAGAATGCCAGGAGCGTGCAAAGCAGTAATCAAAGCAAAGGGTGGCCATTTTGAAGAAAGTAGAATACAAAACATATTTTTAGTTATTTCACCTTTTTCTGTTAAGTACATAACTCCACGTGTGTTCATTCATAGTTTTGATGTGACAATCTACAATGTAAATAGTCAAGAAAATAAAGAAAACGCATGGAATGAGAAGATGTGTCCAAACTTTTGGCCTGTACTGGACATCAAAATGCCAAACATTGGCCCGGCTGATAAATCTGTCGATCTCTGAAGAGTACATCAGACTATAAAGTGCTTTAGTTGAACAAGCACAGAAAGAGGATATTAGGATCATAAAGTTCCTTACCCTGGCGGCGGCAGCCAGGGATTCCGAACCGTGCGCCACGTCTCTGCCGTCGTCGGTTCCGAACAGCGCGCGGATGCTCTGTGGCGCCTCCTTCCGGGCCGCCGCCACGTCGGAGGGTCCCAGGAGTTTCCTCCAGATGGACACGGCGTTGTCGCCCATCAGCTCCAAGGCAACCACGGGGGCGGAAGACACCAGCTGCACCAGGGAACTGAGAAGCCAAGCATCACCTTATTAGACCAAAAAGGTAAGGTAGTGCGCCAACATATTTAACACCAAGCCGGGACGCCATTGAGACATGAACACATGAAGTCTGCCTAGCAACAAGTGAGCAGGAAAGACAATGCCTATTACTTTGGAGAAACTGGTTCTGTTGCTTTTAATTTGTTTTTACTGAAATATTTTAGGCCTCAAATTTTTACTTTTTAAATTCAAGGCAAGTGTTGCCTTAAAGGAGGCCTCATATTTTAGGGCACCAAGGCAAGTTAGAAGGGCACCAAGACAAACATTATTTTCTTTCGAGGCATATGCCAAAAAGTTTATACCAAAATGTTCTATTTTGGTTTCATCTGACCACATGAAATTCTCCCAATCCTCTGCTGTATCATCCATGTATCCATTTTGGTATAAACTCTACTGGTCGTGTTTGGAGGAAGAAGAATACTGAGTTGCATCCCAAGAACACCACACCTACTGTGAAGCATGGGGGTGGAAACATCATGCTTTGGGGCTGTTTTTCTGCTAAGGGGACAGGACGATTGATCCGTGTTAAGGAAAGAATGAATGGGGCCATGTATCGTGAGATTTTGAGCAAAAACCTCCTTCCATCAGTGAGAGCTTTGAATGCTTGACCAAATATTTATTTTCCACCATCATTTACAAGTATATATATTTTTTAATTCCTACAATGTGAATTTCTGGATTTTTTTCCACATTCTGTCTCTCACAGTTGAAGTGTACCTATGATGAAAATGACAGACCTCTGTCATCATTTTAAGTGGGAGAACTTGCACAAATGGTGGCTGACTAAATACTTTTTTGCCCCACTGTATGTGTATACACATACACATACATATACATATATACATATATATATATACATATATATATATATACATACATATATATATATATATAAATATATATATATATATATATTATATATATATATACATATATATAAATATATATATAAATATATATATACACATATACATATATATATATATATATACATATATATATACATACACACATGTATGTATATATAAATACACATACAGTATATATATATACATATATATATATATAGACATATTTATATGTATATATACACACATATGTATATATATATACACATATATATATACACACACATATATATGTGTATATATATATATACACACACATATATGTGTATGTATATATACATACACACATATATGTATATATTTATATATATATATACACACACACACACATTTATGTATATTATATATATATATATATATATATATATACACACACATATATATATATACAGTATATATATATATATATATAGTGTTCATGTATAGCTCGATCCCCGCTTATATAGATATATATATACATATATACACACACATATATACATATATGTGATATGTATGTGTGATGTATATATGTGTGTGTATATATATACTGTATGTAGATATATATATATATATATATAGATTGATATATATATATAGATTGATTGATATATATATATATATGTATATATATATGTATATATATATATATATATATATATATATATATATATATATATATATAAACACATTTATAATACAAAAAATATATTTGTTTACGTAAACTGCAAAGAAAATGTATAAATTTTACTTTAAAAACTGGCAACTCTGTCACCAGAATTTTATCGTAAAAGCAGTGTTTTTTTTACAGCAATAAAAAAATTGATTGAATGGAATGGAATAAAAAAAACAATACCACTGTTTTTAGCGGTAAAATTCAAGCAACAGAGTTGCCAGTTTTTTTGGGTTTTTTTTACCGTAAAATCTTGTTTCACAGTATCATGTTAGACCCGCCTCGACATCAATTGCTTTCGACTCCCCTAGAGGGGGGGGGTTGCCCACATCTGAGGTCCTCTCCAAGGTTTCTCATAGTCAGCATTGTCACTGGCGTCCCACTGGATGTGAATTCTCCCTGCCCACTGGGTGTGAGTTTTCCTTGCCCTTTTGTGGGTTCTTCCGAGGATGTTGTAGTCGTAATGGTTTGTGCAGTCCTTTGAGACATTTGTGATTTAAGGCTATATAAATAAATATTGATTGATTGATTGATTGTTTTTTTTGTTGGCGGAATTCAACCATCAAATCTATTTTCAATTTTACAGTCTACAATTTGACTGATATATTTTTTTTTAATCATAAGTCAAAGCAGATATTTAAGTAGAGTATGTATTATATATTTTAACAGAAATATTTTTGGAATACATGATAATATAATATTTCGATAATATTGGATTTCAAAGGATATGCAATTGCATGCAGTATATAATTTTTAATGTCAAAAGGGAAAGAACAAATATATTTAGTAAGAAAAGATTAAGCATTTAATCAACGCATATTATTTCCAGGCTTTCGTGGGCCTTAGAAAATAATGTGGCGGGCCAGATTTGGCCCCCGGGCCTTGAGTTTGACGCCTGTGTTGTGAGTAATTTGTATTTTTCTTAATTATAGTGTGCAACTGCTGTTGTTCATGTCGTTAAATGTATCGCAAAAGCTTCTTTGTTGCCTCTTGGCCAAGTCACTCTTGCAAAAAAGAGTTTTAGCTGGTTAAATAAGGGAAAATGAAATGAAATGTCAAATCCAGGCAGATGTAGGGTGCTGGCTGTTTGCTTACTAGTAGCGTAGTTACCTCCGTCATAAAGTTATATAATCAATCACACATCGCGCTTTATGAGCTTTAGTACGTTGTAAAAGCTCCAGCTATCAGTCAATAAGCGCTTTTTGAACACTTACTTGAAGAACGGCTTTGATTGATGTTCCACATAAAGGTCTGCCGCTTGGCTCCTGTAAAGAAAACAACACTTCAATTCTAAACCGCTTTAAGCCAACAAAGGAATCAATTATTGGCAGAGGAAAAGGCAACATTATAGGCGTGCTTCTGTTAGTTTACGTCTACGTCTGTGGTTCACAAACTTTTTACCGCCTCAGAAAACACTTGGATCTCCAAGCAACACAATCATGACCAAAACAGGAGCGTAGTAGGCCTAAATATTCATTAAAAACAAAGCATTACAAATATATTCAATATCACACAGTTTGAACAGTAACACTGGGTTAGAATATTGAAATATGTGATTCTTTGGCGTGCCACAGTATGAGAATCACTGCACTCTGTCACACGTCCATCTGTGTTTACTTCTGCAAGTTTGTCTGTGGGGAGTTTTGCTCGCTTTGTGGACCTGTTCTAGTTCTTCCACACCCGACTTCCCAGGGTATGGACCGTGCTGTGTGCACTGGGAACGGAAAAGGGTCTTTCCGAAAGTGTTCCCGCAAAGTCGGAAGCACATCAGGGAAAAAAAGAAAAAAAGAAATACAGGAGAAAATATTAAGGATGTCCAGTGGGATACATTGTGGTCGTCGATGACCATGCTTACTTTAGTCCTTTTAAATAGAGCTGGGCAATAAGGCTGAAAACTGTATAACGATATAAGTGTTTTACATTAGTCGATATTCATAATTATTGATATTTTCTATAGCCTACGGAAAATAAGGACCAGGAGAAAAATATATGAAATGTAAACATTTTTTTTTCCAGAAGTAACCTTCTCCTGATTATAATCCCCTCAGATATCAAGGAAGAAATTAAATATCAACACAAGCATGGAAAACATTCAAACAATGTAAACAAATTTGTAAATCACATTGAACATTTAAGAATAAGCTCCTAAAATGAAGGTGCGAAAATGTAAGAAAAGCTTAACTCTTTAAGTTTGTGAATACATACAAATCTATATATACTACATACATACATATATACATACATACACACATACAAATACATATATATATACATTTACATATATATATATATAGTATATATATATATACATACATACATACACATATATACATATATATACATACATATATATACATACATACATGTATACGTACGTACATACATACATACATACATACATACATACACACATATATACGTACGTACATACATACATACATACATACATACATACACACATATACATCTATACATACATATACATACATACATATATAATATATACACATATATATACATTATATATACACACATTATAGATTCATTATATATACTTTATACATATACATATATATATATACATTATAAATATATATATATATATATATATATATACACACACACATACACATCTATATACTGTACATACAGTGTATAATATATATACATCCATATATATATATATTATATATATATATATATACACACACACATATATAGATACACACATACATCTTTATATATATACTATATATACATATACACACATACATATATATATAAAAATATAGATACACACATATATCTTTATATATAAATACATACACACACACACACACACACACACACACACACACATATATATGCTTATATGCATATATACACATTTGGGCTGTAGAAGGAAACTGTAAAAGGTAATTGTAAAGCGTTAACTATAAATTACGTTTACGGCACTATTTTTAACGCGCATGCGCCCTCTCTTTTTTGACCCTCGGCCCGTTCTGTAACGTGAGAAAATGTAATGACGATAACGCGTTAACTATAATTTCCTTTTACATCACCAATTTTTTTTGACGCACGATTAAAGAGCATGCGCCCTGATTCCTTTTTGACCCTCGGCCCGTTCTGTAAAGTGGGAAAATGTCAGAAATGCAACAAAGGGTACATGAGTGAATTATATTTGTATAGCGCTTTTTCTCTAGAGACTCAGAGCACTTTACATGCATTTCTACATCTTTACGCTACATTCAAACCAGCGTGGGTGGCACTGGGAGTAGGTTGGTCAACTGTCTTGCTCAAGGATGGCGGGCGTGGGAATCGAACCCGGAACCCTCACGTTGCTAGCACGGCCGCTCCACCGGCCGAGCCACACCTCCCCATTATGCAAAACCCGTGTCTAAAGCCATGACAAGTGGCTCTCCCGACAAGACAGGACTATTTTATATTGGATCGCTGTGAGACGACATCATCGGAGCGGATGCCGGCGAGCGCACTTTGCCGCTGGCAGAGAGGACACAGAGGACGTCTCCGTGATTACATTACAGTTAAGTGCACTGATATCATAAAATGTAGATTGCAACTGTAACTGCTTTAGTAAGATGGAATAAAAGGTTCAGTGGACAAGAAAGATGGTAGGGAGGAAGCCTGGGGTCACTTTCCTGTCAAGATGCCTCCACTGCTTACTGCTAAGATTACTGCTGTGCACACGCTTGGCATTCTCTTCATGAGCTTCAGGAGGTAGTCACATCAAATGACTTATATATATATATATATATATATATATTATATATATATATATATATATTAAAAGTGTAACGGTACATGTATTTGTATTGAACCGTTTTGGTACGGGGGTTTTGGTTCGTTTACGGGAGTGTACCGAACGAGTTTCTAAGCTAAAGTCTTAACAAGCTGCTCTGCTTCTTCTGCCTCTGTGTCAGCACCCAGCATTGTCCCACCCACACAACCATCTGATTGGTTATATACAAAGTGATAACAGCCAATCATCAGTGCGTATTCAGAGCGCATGTAGTAAATGCTTCAGCGTCGAGCAGATAGGTGTTTAGCAGGTGAGCATAAGGCAGCGTACTCTCCCAAATGATAATAAACACCTCCAGTCAACTACTACTAACATCACCATGAGCCCGTTGACCTCCTAGAAACTTACGGACAGAAAAGCTTTGAATGGCAGGGTCCCTGCTATCACATGTTGATAAAAATATAACATTTACATAATAAAAATCAACTACAGGCTGTGATAAATGAAGCAAGATGAGTTGACTTGAAACTGTTTAATGTTGCACTTTTTATATGTAGAAGAAAAGTTTTGTCATTTTATTTAATCTGAGCAACATTTTGAGCAGTTTAATGTTGATTAACGTGGGCAGAATTATTATAGTGTTCCCAATGTTAAAAGGATAAAGCCATTGTTTACAAATTTGGTAAATAAATAAGTAAAAAATTTATATTTTGTTGTTTTCTTGCTGTACCGAAAATGAACCAAACCGTGACCTCTAAACCAAGTTACGTACCAAACCGAAATGTTTGTATAACGTTGCACCCCTAATATATACACATACACACATATACATATATATATATATATATATATATATAATATATATATATATATATATATATATATTTATATATATATATATATTAGGGGTGGGCAACTTAGTGCGTTAATTACGAGTTAACTCATCAATCTATTAACGCCGACAATTATTTTATCGCACATTTGCGTATGTTGTTTACATGCTTTTATTTTGTTAACGCCTTTTCTTAACAAGATGGCTTCGGCGTCGAGGGGCTCTTGGTAAAGATGGAACATTTGGCAAAAATACCGGACAATTGTGCAAATTTCCTGGCTGGCTTACAGCGTGGTCACTCCGGGATCACTTACGACCGCCAGACAATTCTGGATGTGGATAGATCGGGCCGTTTTGGACTGAATGAGGCGTGCTTGCTAGACCGGCTAGCTAGCATGGGAATACTTTGCCGGCTACATCCAGCGGCCTGTGAAGCAGCGGAGTATATGTGTTGTCTGTCTATTTATGAATAATGCAGACGAGGAGTATTGGCTGAGTTCTTAACGTTTGCTTTCAGAGCGTGCATATCACAACATACAAGATGCCGTCATGGCGACACACAACCTATACCGGGCTACCGCGCATGCTCCTCACTCCTGTTGCATGCTGGGTAGGGTAGTTATTTTTTTTCCCTGGCTCATAACATCACAATATAGTACCATGTATATGATGCGTTCAGTTTATCAAAGCACCAAGCAAACAATCGGAAAATTCCCATCATATCAATTCCTAGATATGGTCATAATTATTTTAAGTGCACTACGCAGAATAAACACAACATTATTAATATTGCTACTACAGATAATTTGATCAAAAATTCCCTAAAACAGCCCACTACCCATAATACAGGTTTTTTAAACATAAGATTCCTGATAAAAAAAATGTTTCTGCTGTTACCTCAGAAACTGCCTGTTTAGATGTTATGATTGTGGCTCAGAGATTTGTATGTAGATTATATTTATTTTCCATAACAAACAGGATAACTTAAATACCCTGGCAGTGGCAATAAGCTCAAATGTTTGTATTTACATTTTTGGAGTTGATTTTCATAAAATATGCTATTTAACTGCTACTGTTTAACAAGGACTGATTTAAATTGAAGTGAAGTGAAGTGAATTATATTTATATAGCGCTTTTTCTCTAGTGACTCAAAGCGCTTTACATAGTGAAACCCAATATCTAAGTTACATTCCAACCAGTGTGGGTGGCACTGGAAGCAGGTGGGTCAAGTGTCTTGCCCAAGGACACAACGGCAGTGACTAGGATGGCAGAAGCGGGAATCGAACCTGCAACCCTCAAGTGGCTGGCACGGCCACTCTACCAACCGAGCTAAATGTAACATCACACTAATAGACCATTAACAATGTAACATAAAAGAATTGTGTTTGCACAACAAATGTTTTGGCGCTTTTGTTCATGTGGGAGAATATTCCAATAAAGGTGCACTACACACTACTTTTGAATTCATTATTGGGCTTTGCGTATACAATGCAGTTAATCGCGATTAATCAAAGAAATAGTGCGATTAACTTAAATTAAAATTTTTAATCGTTGCCCAGCCCTAATATATATATATATATATATATATATATATATATATATATATATATATATATATATATATATATATATATATATATATATATATATAGTGAGTAGATATGTATCTTCCACGTAAGTTTTATCTTGACTAAAAAGTTCCTCACCATGTCAGATGCGTCATCTTAGCATTGGTCACCATCAAGCCGGCGTCTTTCGCAATTTCCAGGATGTCTGCAATCTTCAAAACGCCATCCGGCTTTAGCAGGGCGAGCGTCCTGGACGACAAGACAAGATTACTCACTTCAATCCCAAACAGCTTTTTCAAAGCGTGATATACAACAGCCTTTGAGTGCTGACCCTGACGCTGTGCTGGTATTCTATGCACATCTAAAAATACTTGCGTGTTTGTTGAGAAGGTAAGGTACCTTTCCTTTTTGCTGCCCAGCTTGTTGGCTGTGTAGCGGTCGCCGTAGCCCACGAGGTTAAGCTGACGCGAGAAGATGTTGATGCGGTTGCCCACAAACAGGTGCTCCTTGCGCAGGTCTTCGTACTTGGTGCGCCGCAGGAATATCCTCTGGTTCTTCACGTCAAACTGTCAGAGGGAATTAAAAGTGACGGATTAACGCGAGGCCTATAGTTCAAAAGTCGACATAATCAGTGAGGCCAGTTTTGACCTCAAATGTCCTGAAATAGCACAACTTAGCAGTAAATAGCATGAAATGTGCTTTCAAACATAACAAACATCATCTTTCCTCAAAGAGTGTTTATTTACTTGTCATCTTTATTTGAAGCCATCTTTCTTAAAGGGTCCTATCTTGCTCATTTCAGGAGCAATGGGGCAAGAGAGTAAGTTTATTTGAATAAAATACAACACAAATATTATTCATTTATATGTATATAAAATAAGTGGAGGAGTTCAAGTACCTAGGAGTCTTGTTCACGAGTGGGGGTAGAGTGTATCGTGAGATCGACAGGCGGATCGGTGCGGCGTCTTCAGTAATGCGGACGTTGTATCGATCCGTTGTGGTGAAGAAGGAGCTGAGCCGGAAGGCAAAGCTCTCAATTTACCGGTCGATCTACGTTCCCATCCTCACCTATGGTCATGAGCTTTGGGTCATGACCGAAAGGATAAGATCACGGGTACAAGCGGCCGAAATGAGTTTCCTCCGCCGGGTGGCGGGTCTCTCCCTTAGAGATAGGGTGAGAAGCTCTGCCATCCGGGAGGAGCTCAACGTAAAGCCGCTGCTCCTCCACATCGAGAGGAGCCAGATGAGGTGGTTCGGGCATCTGGTCAGGATGCCACCCGAACGCCTCCCTAGGGATGTGTTTAGGGCACGTCCAGCTGGTAGGAGGCCACGGGGAAGACCCAGGACACGTTGGAAAGACTATGTCTCCCGGCTGGCCTGGGAACGCCTCGGGATCCCCCGGGAAGAGCTAGACGAAGTGGCTGGAGATAGGGAAGTCTGGGCTTCCCTGCTTAGGCTGCTGCCCCCGCGACCCGACCTCGGATAAGCGGAAGATGTTGGATGGATGGATGGATGGTATATAAAATATTCATGTGTTTATGAAACACATTATTTACTTTCGCTCTACTGTATTTATTTGAATGTTCGTGTTTAATAATTATTTACGTTCTTATTACAATGATGCCACACAAGATCATTTATACCAGCGGTTCTTAACCTTTTTGACTTTGGGGGCCAACATTTCCACTACATTCATATTAACACTGAATTACTCTTACTCTTACTTACTCTTTATTTTAATCATATTCAATAATTAGATATAACCTACTTACAGTTTAACAGGCTAAACATTGTCAAATGATATGAAACCATGTGTGCATGACAAACATTATTATTAAGGCTTAGGTCAGGCGGATTACAAAATAAGTACTAATCAAAAATAACGCAAAATAGAGGGACTCATTGAAACTGAGGAAAAATAATTACTTACTATTACACAGTGCAAGAAAAAACAAAAACAAATCTAACTAAATAAATACTAATAATATAAAATTTAAGTGCTTCACCGCTTTAGTCATAATTTTTGCACTTAAGAAACTTATCTGACTATCTCCGGACTTCTTCTGTTTGTTTGAGTGTCATTATACTCCTCTTCCTCCTATCCAGGAGATCGCAAAAAGCCGCTGCCTGACCAGGACTCAGAAAATCTGCAGAGACTCCTCCCACCCCCACCAATGACTGTTTTCACTGCTGGACTCTAGAAAGAGGTTCCGCAGCCTCGGTAGCAGAACCTGGTTCTTCCCTCAGGCCGTAAGACTCTTGAACGCATCATAATAATCCCCTCAATTCCCCCCAAAAATTGATTAACTGGCTGGAATATAAAGACAAAATAACATACATACATAAACATGGATGCATATGCAAAAGTGCAATATGTATATATGTGTACAGTAATCTCTTTATTTATATCTGCACCTTATTGCTCTTTTATCCTGCACTACCATGAGCAAGTACAGGGGTCCAATTGCGGCCCCCGAGATGTTATTTTGAGGCCTCCATCTTAATATGAAAGTTTAATGTTAGTGCGGCCCGTGAGTTTTATATGAATGGCGCTTGACAGCGTTGTATGCAGAGCTGAAGGAATCTACCAATCACGGCATCATTTGTTTGATGCAAGCAGAGAAACGTTTTGCCACTTTTCCAACTAGACAGTCCGGGCCGGGGAGTCGAGTGGCCCGGTAGCTTCCGAAGCACTCCGCCGAAGGAGCGAGCGACAATACAAAACTGTGGTGCACTGGACCCCAGCGCTGATACCCCGACAGAGAGTCCGCTGGGCGAATTGGACGTGTAACTTGTCCGTCGTGATGTTAGCCCGTTCGGGGCTAATTTTGCTACCGTAACTATAAACTCAACGGCGAGCTCCCCCCCGTTGGCTACAGACAGAGACGTTTTTTGTTATTTGGGTCCAAAATGGCTCTTTCAACATTCTGGGTTGCCTACCCCTGCGTTAGTGGAAAAGCGGCAAATGAGTCAAAGCGACAGAAACGTTGCCATGGATACAAGGGGTTTTTTTACGTGCCTGGCTGCAGTCACACCGCGACACCTGTCCGTCAGTAATAACAGTCCCTGATAACCTGGACCAACTCAAACCGTTTTGTTTTTTTTATTGTTTAATTTGCATTGCCTCACACGATGAACACTCTATATCAGGGGTGTCCAAACTTTTTCCACCGAGGGCCGCACACTGAAAAATCAAAGCATGCGGGGGCCATTTTGATATGTTTTTATTTAAAAAAACAATACAATATATATGTAAAAATATACATTTAGGCCTCCACTCAGGCTTGATCCCAGGGACCCCAAAGGATATTGGTCAAAAAATATTTAAAATGAGTCATTATTTTGTATTATTGTTAATCAAGGTTTAAATCTCTAGATTAACATTAGGTCTATCTGTCAATATGACGTTTTTAAAGATTTAAGTTGTATGCCCTGGAAAAAAAACACAAAATATGCAATAGTTTCCCCAAATAAAATTTTAAATTGGAATATTAGAGATTATAGAATAATTGGAGCCTTAAAAATGTCAACACATAACACCATTGATTTCAATTTGTTATTATTTTTTTAGCAATGACACAAAAAAAATTGCACTAAAATTATTGGGGATCCAAACGGGTCCTACTCATTTAAAATAAAAACCTTTTTTTTTCATTACTGTTTACTTTAAACACAATCGTCTTGAGATCAACTTCACATCCATCTTCCAATTATAACTTTTATTGTTGTTTATGTTTTTTGTTTGTACTTATTAGGCCCTTCTTTAGAAGAAAGAACAACTTAGTTTTTTATATGACAAACACAAAATATGCAACATTTTCCCCCAAAAATATCTCAAAGTGGAATATTTAATGTGACATTGATTTTGATTCATTATTTTTTTTTTTAAAGAAAATAACATTGTAACATTTCAACCGTTTAGTCTTTTATACCACTTTTTCTGATTTTTATTTTTTTTATCGTATTTTTAGAATGTGCTTAGGGCCGTTAAAAAATTACCCGCCGAGCCGCAAATGGCCCCCGGGCCGCACTTTGGACACCCCTGCTCTATATATTTCTATATGACGCCGGATAACACTCTGGGAGCTGTCACTTTTTTGCGCTCGTTATCCAGGTACCTTTCCGGGAGGAAAAGCGGAACGACACACATTGCGGAAATAACATTATTCTCCGTGCGTCGGCTTAATACAAATATATCCCACAACCCCAAACATGTCTTTTTCAAAGCCTGCAGTGAAGAGAAAGATTAGTGATGAGCGAGGACAATTCCAGGAAAAGTGGGAGCTGCAATATGTCTTTGTTGAGCACAGGGACACCCCGATGTGTCTTATTTGCACAGAGAAAGTTGCGGTGCACGATTCTCATTTTCCATCCATCCATCCATTTTCTGCCGCTTATTCCCGTTCGGGGTCGCGGGGGGCGCTGGCGCCTATCTCAGCTACAATCGGGCAGGATTTTGTTCATTTATATTTTGATTTTATTTTGTGTTGAAAATAAAAATAAAGACATTTAAAAATATATTTATTAAGAAATATTTTCTTTTCACCCAGACTCTGTATCCAGTGGCCCCCAGGTAAAATGAGTTTGAGACCCCTGAGCTAATGCAACAAAATGTTGTTCTTATCTGTACTGTAAAGTTCAAATTTGACTGACAATAAAAGGAAGTTTAAGTCTAAGTCAGGTGTGCCCAATGTGCGGCCCGGGGGCCATTTGCGGCCCCGCATCTAATTGTTTACCAGCCCGCCACACATTCTGAAAATGCTATTTCAAAAACAAAAAAAAATTAAAAAAAGTGGAATGAGGTGAAATCTAAGGAGCAAAAGTTGCAATTTTGACCCAAAGCTGCCATGCAAGCTTTTTTTTTTCTTTTGTCTTTCTTTTTTTGCAATTGCTAAAAAAAAAATAAGGACAAACACATCCATGTAATAATGAATTATTTTCAAGGCTCCAATTACTTCAAATATTTCACTTTAAAATATTTTATGTGGTAAATATTGCATATATTGTGTAGTTGCCATACAAAAACATCAGTGTTCTTTGACGAAAGCGCATAAAACGCACAAAATAATAGTTCAAACGTAAAATCGACAGATATATCTGAAGCTGATCTTGTAACTTAAGTGTTGAAAGTAAAAGAAAAAAACTAATAAAAATGTATTACTTTATGAGTGGGGTACCTTTTGGATCCCAAATATATTTAGTGTTTTTTTTATTTAGCTTTTCACTGTGATTACTCAAAAATATTAAAGAATTTAAATCAATTGTGTCCTGCATTATTGATCTTTTAGGGCTCTAATTACTTATTTTTTTTACTATTAAAAAAGAAAGTTGTTTTTGACAGAAAAGCCATAAAACCTTTTTTTAAAAAAATTTTTATTACTTTATTTCAACTTGAAGTTGATATAGAGATTTACTGTAAGCATTAAATAACAATAATTTGACTTATTTTTAACATTTTAATGACTGAGACCCTTTATGGTCCCCGGGACCCCTAAAGGTAAAATAAATAAAAAAAACTATATATTTTGTTATGGTTTGAAAATGAGAAATGTAAAAAGGGCCCCCACATGCTTTAATTTTTCTGTGTGGCGCCCTCAATGGAAAAAGTTAGGACACCCCTGGTCTAAGTGGTAGAAAAGTGTATTACTGACTACAGCTGAGAAATAGATGTTTTTTTGCTGCCCTCCAGGTTGCTCGATGGTTAAGAAACCCTGTTTTGTTTTTTTTTTAAATCTGTCTGGACACCATTTGAATAGATCTTAAGAATTTCCCGCCTACCATCTCCACCGAGTTGTCGTTGGGGTAGTAAAAGAGTTGGTAGCGCCGCAGCAGACACGCCGTGGGGTCGTACCACTCAGCAAGGAAGGCAAAGCGGTCCTTAATGTCCTAAAACAAAGACATTTGGAATCATGAAGGGGTCTTCAAACACTTCCTGACCACAACATTAGGCACACCTAAACTTTCATGTCAACTCATTACCAGTCAAACTCTTGGATTTTCACCAACAGACCCTACTTTACTGGAAATTGTTGTTTCAACACAATTTCTCTCCACACCACACACCTATGTGGAAGAACCGTTACATTCAAGTCAATAAAAAAAAACATATATATGTAGAAGAATGCTACTATGTACAAACCCCGTTTCCATATGAGTTGGGAAATTGTGTTAGATGTAAATATAAACAGAATACAATGATTTGCAAATCCTTTTCAACCCATATTCAGTTGAATATGCTACAAAGACAACATATTTGATGTTCAAACTCAAATAATAATTAACTAAGAATTTCATGGCTGCAACACGTGCCAAAGTAGTTGGGAAAGGGCATGTTCACCACTGTGTTACATCACCTTTTCTTTTAACAACACTAAATAAACGTTTGGGAACTGAGGAAACTAATTGTTGAAGCTTTGAAAGTGGAATTCTTTCCCATTCTTGTTTTATGTAGAGCTTCAGTCCTTCAACAGTCCGGGGTCTCCGCTGTCGTATTTTACGCTTCATAATGCGCCACACATTTGTCCATGGGAGACAGGTCTGGACTGCAGGCGGGCCAGGAAAGTATCCGCACTCTTTTTTTACAAACCCACGCTGTTGTAACACGTGCTGAATGTGGCTTGGCATTGTCTTGCTGAAATAAGCAGGGGCATCTATGAAAAAGACGGCGCTTAGATGGCAGCATATGTTGTTCCAAAACCTGTATGTACCTTTCAGCATTAATGGTGCCTTCACAGATGTGTAAGTTACCCATGCCTTGGGCACTAATGCACCCCCATACCATCACAGATGCTGGCTTTTGAACTTTGCGTCGATAACAGTCTGGATGGTTCGCTTCCCCTTTGGTCCGGATGACACAATGTCGAATATTTTCAAAAACAATTTGAAATGTGGACTCCTCGGACCACAGAACACTTTTCCACTTTGCATCAGTCCATCTTGGATGATCTCGGGCCCAGAGAACCCGGCGGCGTTTCTGGATGTTGTTGATAAATGGCTTTCGCTTTGCATAGTAGAGCTTTAACTTGCACTTACAGATGTAGCGACGAACTGTATTTAGTGATAGTGGTTTTCTGAAGGGGAGTGCTCAGAGAGTATGGGGTATCGGACTGTCTTATTGTGGCGGTCCGCTCCCTGTATGATCAGTAAGTGTGCCGGCAGTAAGTCGGACACGTTTCCAGTGAGGGTTGGACTCCGCCAAGGCTGTCCTTTGTCACCGATTCTGTTCATAACTTTTATGGACAGAATTTCTAGGCGCAGCCAAGGCGTTGAGGGGTTCCGGTTTGGTGGCCACGGAATTAGGTCTCTGCTTTTTGCAGATGATGTGGTCCTGATGGCTTCATCTGGCCGGGATCTTCAGCTCTCACTGGATCGGTTCGCAGCCGAGTGTGAAGCGACCGGAATGAGAATCAGCACCTCCAAGTCTGAGTCCATGGTTCTCGCCCGGGTTGGGGAGGAGACCCTGCCCCAAGTGGAGGAGTTCAAGTACCTAGGAGTCTTGTTCACGAGTGGGGGAAGAGTGGATCGTGAGATCGACAGGCGGATCGGTGCGGCGTCTTCAGTAATGCGGACGTTGAATCGATCCGTTGTGGTGAAGAAGGAGCTGAGCCGGAAGGCAAAGCTCTCAATTTACCGGTCGATCTACGTTCCCATCCTCACCTATGGTCATGAGCTTTGGGTCATGACCGAAAGGATAAGATCACGGGTACAAGCGGCCCAAATGAGTTTCCTCCGCCGGGTGGCGGGTCTCTCCCTTAGAGATAGGGTGAGAAGCTCTGCCATCCAGGAGGAACTCAACGTAAAGCCGCTGCTCCTTCACATGGAGAGGAGCCAGATGAGGTGGTTCGGGCATCTGGTCAGGATGCCACCCGAACGCCTCCCTAGGGAGGTGTTTAGGGCACGTCCAGCTGGTAGGAGGCCACGGGGAAGACCCAGGACACGTTGGGAAGACTATGTCTCCCGGCTGGCCTGGGAACGCCTCGGGATCCCCCGGGAAGAGCTAGACGAAGTGGCTGGAGATAGGGAAGTCTGGGCTTCCCTGCTTAGGCTGCTGCCCCCGCGACCCGACCTCGGATAAGCGGAAGATGATGGATTGATGGATGGGTTTTCTGAAGTGTTCCTGAGCCCATGTGGTGATATCCTTTAGAGATTGATGTCGGTTTTTGATACATTGCCATCTGAGGGATGGAAGGTCACGGTCATTCAATGTTGGTTTCCGGCCATGCCGCTTACGTGGAGTGATTTCTCCAGATTCTCTGAACCTTTTGATGATATTATGGAGCGTAGATGTTCAAATATCTAAATTTCTTGCAATGTCACTTTGAGAAACGTTGTTCTTAAACTGTTTGACTATTTGCTCACGCAGTTGTGGACAAAGGTGTGTACCTCACCCCATCCTTTCTTGTGAAAGACTGAGCATTTTTTTGTGAAGCTGTTTTTATACCCAATCATGACACCCACCTGTTCCCAATTAGCCTGCACACCTGTGCGATGTTCCAAATAAGTGTTTGATGAGCATTCCTCAACTTTATCAGGATTTATTGCCACCTTTTCCAACTTCTTTGCCACATGTTGCTGGCATCAAATTCTAAAGTTAATGATTTACCAAAAAAAAAAATGTTTATGAGTTTGAACATCACCGGGATAGCTCGGTTGGTAGAGCGGCCGTGCCAGCAACTTGAGGGTTGCAGGTTCGATTCCCGCTTCCGCCATCCTATTCACTGCCGTTGTGTCCTTGGGCAAGACACTTTACCCACCTGCTCCCAGTGCCACCCACACTGGTTTAAATGTAACTTAGATATTGGGTTTCACTATGTTAAGAGCTTTGAGTCATTAGAGAAAAGCGCTATATAAATATAATTCACATATGTTGTCTTTGTAGCATATTCAACTGAATATGGGTTGAAAAGTATTTGCAAATAATTGTATTCTGTTTATATTTACATCTAACACAATTTCCCAACTCATATGGAAACGGGGTTTGTATATGTGGTTTGTGCAACCCTTTGAGACACTTGTGATTTAGGGCTATATAAATAAACATTGATTGATTGATTGATTGATGTGTTTTGGGAGGGGATCAGAGATTGTCTGAGAGACAAGGCTGTGGAGAGGTCCCCATTCTCTATAAAATAGATCAAATTTGGTATTTTTATAAACAACTGTAACATAGAAATGTTATCAACATTATTAGGCTCCAGGCAAAAAAGTAATCTAAATAAATGTCTTTACCTTACTTTCAATATATGAAAATAAAACCTACATTTTGTATTTGGCTTAATGGTTTAAAATTATCAATCAAATGTTGGACGATGATTAAGAGCACAAAAGCCCTTGAATTTGCATCTTTGTTGAAAATATTTTCAGTGATTTGGTTCCTTTTTTGTCTTTTTTCCATATTTATTATTATTATTTATTAATATTTAATACTCTATCTGTATTTTCTTTCCTTGACATGTTTTGCTGCTGTTGTGATTCGCTCTGTAGATTGTTGGTTTTGTTGATTTAATAAAACATAAAACATGAAGTACACCTGCACATTCATGGTGCACCACACTGACCGGATTATAGTGTTGTAGCGCCACCTAGTGGGGTAAATTAAGTATTACAGTTATATTAAAAAAGTCCAACATGTATTTATTTGTCACGGTGTGTATTTTGTCTGGGAGCTGCAGTATTTGTGTCCTAACTGTTGGTGTTTGATACATTCTAGTCAACTGGCCACTAAGGAAATGTTTTTTTTTTCTATAAAAGCTGTTATTTTATTTCTGTATAAGTATGGATCTAACATAATAGTGAGTCCAGTCCATAGTGGATCTAACGTAATAGTGTGAGAGTCCAGTCCATAGTGGATCTAACATAATAGTGAGAGTCCAGTCCGTAGTGGATCTAACATAATAGTGTGAGAGTCCAGTCCATAGTGGATCTAACATAATAGTGTGAGAGTCCAGTCCGTAGTGGATCTAACATAATAGTGTGATAGTCCGGTCCGTAGTGGATCTAACATAATAGTGTGAGAGTCCAGTCCGTAGTGGATCTAACATAATAGTGTGAGAGTCCAGTCCATAGTGGATCTAACATAATAGTGAGAGTCCAGTCCGTAGTGGATCTAACATAATAGTGTGAGAGTCCAGTCCATAGTGGATCTAACATCATGGTGTGAGAGTCCAGTCCATAGTGGATCTAACATAATAGTGTGAGAGTCCAGTCCGTAGTGGATCTAACATAATAGTGTGAGAGTCCAGTCCGTAGTGGATCTAACATAATAGTGTGAGAGTCCAGTCCATAGTGGATCTAACATAATAGTGTGAGAGTCCAGTCCGTAGTGGATCTAACATAATAGTGAGAGTCCAGTCCATAGTGGATCTAACATAATAGTGTGAGAGTCCAGTCCATAGTGGATCTAACATAATAGTGAGAGTCCAGTCCATAGTGGATCTAACATAATAGTGTGAAAGTCCAGTCCATAGTGGATCTAACATAATTGTGTGACAGTCCAGTCCATAGTGGATCTAACATGATAGTGAGAGTCCAGTTTATAGTGGATCTAACATAATAGTGAGTCTAGTCCATAGTGGATCTAACATAATAGTGTGAGAGTCCAGTCCATAGTGGATCCAACATAATAGTGTGAGAGTCCAGTCCATAGTGGATCTAACATAATAGTGAGTCCAGTCCATAGTGGATCTAACATAATAGTGTGAGAGTCCAGTCCATAGTGGATCTAACATAATAGTGAGAGTCCAGTCCATAGTTGATCTAACATAATAGTGTGAGAGTCCAGTCCGTAGTAGATCTAACATAATAGTGAGAGTCCAGTCCATATTCGATCCAACATAATAGTGAGAGTCCAGTCCATAGTGGATCTAACGTAATAAATAAAATAAATAAATAAATGGGTTGTACTTGTATAGCGCTTTTCTACCTTCAAGGTACTCAAAGCGCTTTGACACTACTTCCACATTTACCCATTCACACACACATTCACACACTGATGGAGGGAGCTGCCATGCAAGGCGCCAACCAGCACCCATCAGGAGCAAGGGTGAAGTGTCTTAATAGTGTGAAAGTCCAGTCCATAGTGGATCTAACATAATAGTGAGAGTCCAGTCCATAGTGGATCTAACATAATAGTGAGAGTCCAGTCCATAGTGGATCTAACATAATAGTGAGAGTCCAGTCCATAGTGGATCTAACGTAATAGTGTGAAAGTCCAGTCCATAGTGGATCTAACATAATAGTGAAAGACCAGTCCATAGTGGATCTAACATAATAGTGAGAGTCCAGTCCATAGTGGATCTAACGTAATAGTGTGAAAGTCCAGTCCATAGTGGATCTAACATAATAGTGAGAGTCCAGTCCATAGTGGATCTAACATAATAGTGTGAGAGTCCAGTCCATAGTGGATCCAACACAATAGTGAGAGTTCAGTCCATAGTGGATCTAACATAATAGTGTGAGAGTCCAGTCCATAGTGGATCTAACATAATAGTGTGAGAGTCCAGTCCGTAGTGGATCTAACATAATAGTGTGAGAGTCCAGTCCGTAGTGGATCTAACATAATAGTGTGAGAGTCCAGTCCATAGTGGATCTAACATAATAGTGTGAGAGTCCAGTCCATAGTGGATCTAACATAATAGTGAGAGTCCAGTCCATAGTGGATCTAACATAATAGTGAGAGTCCAGTCCATAGTGGATCTAACATAATAGTGAGAGTCCAGTCCATAGTGGATCTAACGTAATAGTGTGAAAGTCCAGTCCATAGTGGATCTAACATAATAGTGAGAGTCCAGTCCATAGTGGATCTAACATAATAGTGAGAGTCCAGTCCATAGTGGATCTAACGTAATAGTGTGAAAGTCCAGTCCATAGTGGATCTAACATAATAGTGAGAGTCCAGTCCATAGTGGATCTAACATAATAGTGTGAGAGTCCAGTCCATAGTGGATCCAACACAATAGTGAGAGTTCAGTCCATAGTGGATCTAACATAATAGTGAGAGTCCAGTCCATAGTGGATCTAACGTAATAGTGTGAAAGTCCAGTCCATAGTGGATCTAACATAATAGTGTGAGAGTCCAGTCCATAGTGGATCCAACACAATAGTGAGAGTTCAGTCCATAGTGGATCTAACATAATAGTGTGAGAGTCCAGTCCATAGTGGATCTAACATAATAGTGTGAGAGTCCAGTCCATAGTGGATCTAACATAATAGTGTGAGAGTCCAGTCCATAGTGGATCTAACATAATAGTGTGAGAGTCCAGTCCATAGTGGATCTAACATAATATGACCAGGATGTTTGGCCTCCTGCTGAGTTATAAAACATCCAACTATTTGAAGATATTAGAATATAATTCATTAGGTTGTACGCAGTAATTGTTATGCTAGCCTGCTAGCAAGTCAGTGGGTTAATAATATTGTTTGTTGCTACTAAAACATCGACTGACTTTCGATACATTTATTTAACTGGCGGCGTAGGGAAACTAACTCCCTGAGTGTCCACATTACCGACGTCTTTACAGATAAATATTGTCATGAACTCACCATTATTTCACGTTGACAGAGTATTCATGTCCCAATGTTGTGTTTGCCGAGCATTAGCTAGCCCAGGCTATGCTTGTGGTGCGTTCGGGCGACAGGGTAAAAGTTAGGGTTTTTAACAATCCCTGGACGTCGCATTGCATTTAGAGGCGCTTGCAACGAAGTACGTTTTGATTCCTCGTTCTTACGGTGAATTTTATTCATTTATTCATTATCGGTATATTTTTTGGATGTCCCCTAAAACGATTATATTTGTCTGAGGTGTGAAAACGAAGTAGAAAGCTGAGATTTCCTATAAAGTGAACGCAACATTGGTTTCCATAGTAACTGACCTACAAGTAGAGAGGCGTTCATGGTACAAGAAAAGTTCATGTTTTTTTTTAACCATATTGCGTTGAACAAGTGTACAGTATAGTTCTGTGTTGTAATAATGTTACAAATTATCATATTAATTTGATGTAATGATAAAAAAATCAAACAAGCGAGTTATTTGTCATTACTGGATGATAGGATGATTATTCTTTGTAATCATCTTCTATCTTGTTGTTATTATTGTTTTTTTTTATCCAATTTGATTTTATTGTTTTGATTTTGTACGGTGTCCTTGAGTGCCCAGAAAGGCACCTTATAAATAAAATGTATTATTATTATTATTACTGATCAGTTAAGATGAGGTTTGTGTTTGTCAGGTGTGTACCTGACAGTTTGGTCAAGTTTTAGTTTTTCCTCTGTGTTTGTCTTATTTCCTGTCAGCGTTTGCTTGCTTGTTGTTTTTATTGGATAGTAGTCTGTTTATTTCAATTGTTAGTTTTTCCTTTATTACCTCTTATTTATTATACCCCATATTTGTTCCCACAACCGCACCTTAAGTGAGAGTCTTTAATCTCGTTATATGCAAATATAATGACAATAAAGTCTATTCTATTCTTCTATTCTATTTTGCCTTTATTTCCTGCTGTAATCCCTGAGTGTTTTCCCCTCAACTGTGGCTGATTGGCACAGGGCCACACCTGGTGTCAATCAGCCAGGTGCTATTTAGACCTGCTTGTTCCTCCACTCTGGGCTGGATTATTGTCATTACGATTTGTTGCTCCTATACCGTTTGTACCTGTATCCTATAGCTGTTGGCAGCGGGATGTCATTTCGTCCAAGTTCCTGTTTCCTGACTCCTAGTTCCTGGTTTGTGTTTTGTTCATTTTTAAAGATTAAATCAGGTTTTCCTGCTCAATGCCTGCCGTCATCTCTGCATCTTGGGGATCGTCACCAACACAACCTGACAGTGTTGTCTTGAAGTCAATTGTTAATATTATTTACATAATTACTTGACAATACTTTTGTATTAGTGCCTGCAATGCTTTAATTTGGAGCTAAAGTTGTTTTTATTTATTGTATGCTTCAATCCAGGGGTGTTCAAAGTGAGGCCCGAGGGCCATTTGCGGCCCGCAGCTAATCGTTTAAAAACCCGCCACTCATTCTGCAAAAATTGCAAAATTGATAGAATGGCAAAAATAAAAAAAGAAACATTTAAAAAAAAAATGTGGAATGAGGTGAAATCTAATGAGAAAAAGTGGCAATGCTGACACAAAGCTGCCATGCAGGCAGTTTTTTTTGGTCTTTTTGTCTTTCTTTTCTTTCTTTTCCATTGCTCAAAAAAAAAGGACAAAAAAAATATTATAATGAATTATTACTTAAAAATCATCAATTTAAAATATTTTATGTGGAAAAAATATTGCAGATGTTGTGTGGTTGCCGTATAAAAACATCAAAGTTTTGACAAAGGAGCATAAAATAAACAAAATAATAGTTAAAACTTAAAATCGACAGATATATCGGAAGTTGATCTTTAAATTTAAGCGTTAAAAGTTGAAAAAAAACCTAATAAAAATGTATCACTTTATAAGTGAGGAATATAATTAGTAGGATTTTATTTAACTTTTCACTGCGATTACTCAAAAATATTAAATAATTAAAATCAATGGTGTCCTGCATTATTGATCTTTGAGGGCTTTAATTGCTAAATAAAGGAACACTCCTGAAGGAATCAATAAAGTACTATCTATCTATCTATCTATCTATCTATCTAAATACTGCATATTTCAGTTTTACTTTAAAAAACAAAGTATTCTTTGACCGAAAAGGCATAAAACCTTATTTGTTTGATATAGAGATTTACTGTAAACATTAAATTAAAACAAATAATAATAATTTGACCTATTTTTAACATTTTAGTGACTGAGACCCTCCCTAACGATTACAAAAAAAATTGTTATATTTTGTTATGGTTTGAAAATGAGAAATATCAAAATGGCCCCCGCATACATTTTCCCGTGTAAGGCCCTCTTTAGAAGAAGTTTGGACACCCCTGCTTTAATCGGCAAACAGTAGTTAGATGACGTCACTTCCGCTAAATTACTTCCGGTTGGAAAGAAAGTCTTACATGTTGCTGTCTTCTGTAGTCATTTCTGTTGCCATCCTACACAAAGCAGCGAAAAAGCAATGCTCTAGGTTGTCTTTACCAAGTTAACATGTCAGACACGTTAAAAAAAGTGTAATTGTGCCAATATGTTGAATAAAAATGTCAAATTACATACCATCAAGTCATTCAGGCAGACGGGAGTCTCCCTCTGCTGGACATTTTGGGGCATTACAGTTACATTTTACATGTCATCGTAGACAGATATGGACGGAGGCAATAGGTGTGTTTGTGTTTCTTTGTTCTTTTAAGTTTTTCACCATCTTGTCTTTGAATAAATATCAAATAAATATATATGTATATAATTTGGCATTCTGGAGCACAGCGACATGATAGTATGCTAACTCCCGCGTAATCTAGAAGCGGCGTATACATAAAAGAGGGCCTAATAATTTAACAACTGCGAAAAATTCGAGTAGCATTGAACGCAACTGCTAAACCTTCCTCGCAACCCGGAACAAGAACTTTACAAAATAAAAGCTGCAAGCCTTAAATGCGATATTTCTACGCTCAGCTGCAAGAAGAATGCAATAAGTGCCTTGTTTTACTTTTATTCCGATCATTTGTCATGACTTTACGCGCTCGTCTGAGAAACAATGAAGGCGCGCTCCTCTTGGACGGTGGACTAGCAACACAACTGGAGGCTCAAGGCGCGAAGTTGCAGGTAAAAAAACAAACTGAAAAAGATATTATACACTTTTGAGAAGAACCAAATGTTGAAACCGTGAGTCAGGATGGTGTGTGGCAATCTAGATGCCTGTGTCAGTCTCCAAGATAATAAACATGTTAAAGCCTTTCAATCCATCTTTTTCAACTAATCCGAGTTTGGGTCGCGGGGGCAGCAGCCTAAGCAGGGAAGCCCAGACTTCCCTCTCCCCAGCCACTTCGTCCAGCTCCTCCTGGGGGATCCCGAGGCGTTCCCAGGCCTGGCGGTAGACATAGTATTCTCAGCGTGAAGACCATGTCACTTTAACATGTTAAAGCGTCAGTTTAAAACGAAGTTCTGCTAAAAGGTGACATTGCATACCGGATTTGCCATTGATTGGCTATTCAAAAAGTCTCTGATGGTAAAGAAGACTGACAATGTTGTATTAAAACCAAAAGCCTTGGACTATAAAATTTCACTTGTTTGATCATTCAGACTAATTGGTTTGAGAAATTATTGAAGACATCAGTGAATACCTCGGCAGAAAGCAACCGCCTGATTAAATGTAAAACTACAAAGAGCTGAATCCTTAATGAATTATCTGTAATAAGTGGAAAAGCGGCCTGCCTTATAGTCCTAGTTTTTCAGCCAAGCCTTTTAAGTTTCGGTTCGGTAGTTAACATGGGCGCCGATTGCGTCGTACCCTAATAGCTGTTCAGCCAACCCTTTTTAAGTTACGATTTGGTAGTTAAGATGGGCGCCGACTGCGTCAAACCTTAATAGCTGTTCAGCCAACCCTTTTAAGTTACAGTTCGGTAGTTAACATGGGCAACAAGCGCGTCATACCTTAATAGCTGTTCAGCCAACCCTTTTTAAGTTAAAGCTCGTAGTTAACATGGGCACCGATTGCGTCGTACCTTAACAGCTGTTCAGCCAACCCTTTTGAAGTTACGGTTCGGTAGTTAACATGGGCGCTGATTGCATCATACCTTAAAAGCTGTTCAGCCAAACCTTTTAAGTTTCGGTTCGGTAGTTAACATGGGCGCCGATTGCGTCGTACCCTAATAGCAGTCCAGACAACCCTTTTAAGTTATGGTTCGGTAGTTAACATGGGTGCAGATTGCGTTAAACCTTAATAGCTGTTCAACCAACCCTTTTAAGTTTCGGTTCGGTAGTTAACATGGGCGCCGATTGCGTCGTACCTTAATAGCTGTTCAGCCAACCCTTTTAAGTTTTGGTTCAGTAGTTAACATGGGCGCCGATTGCGTCGTAACTTAATAGCAGTCCAGACAACCCTTTTAAGTTACGGTTCGGTAGTTAACATGGGTGCAGATTGCGTCAAACCTTAATAGCTGTTCAGCCAACCCTTTTTAGTTACGGTTCGGTAGTTGACATGGGCGCCGACTGTGTCAAAGCTTAATAGCTGTTCAGCCAACCCTTTTAAGTTACAGTTCGGTAGTTAACATGGGCGACAAGCGCGTCATACCTTTATAGCTGTGCAGCCAACCCTTTTTACGTTACATTTCGGTAGTTAACATGGGCACCGATTGCGTCATACCTTAACAGCTGTTCAGCCAACCCTTTTTAAGTTACGGTTCGGTAGTTTACATGGGCGCCGATTGCGTCGAACCTTAATAGCTGTTCAGCCAACCCTTTTTAGTCACGGTTCGGTAGTTAACACGGGCGCCGACTGTGTCAAAGCTTAATAGCTGTTGAGCCAACCCTTTTAAGTTACAGTTCGGTAGTTAACATAGGCAACAAGCGCGTCATACCTTTATAGCTGTTCAGCCAACCCTTTTTAAGTTACAGTTCGGTAGTTAACATGGCCGCCGATTGCATCATACCTTTATAGCTGTTCAGCCAAACCTTTTAAGTTACGGTTCGGTAGTTAACATGGGCGCCGATTGCGTCGAACCTTAATAGCTGTTCAGCCAACCCTTTTTAGTTACGGTTTGGTAGTTAACATGGGCACCGATTGCGGCGAACCTTAATAGCAGTCCAGACAACCCTTTTGAGTTACGGTTCGGTAGTTAACATGGGTGCAGATTGCGTTAAACCTTAATAGCTGTTCAGACAACCCTTTTAAGTTACGGTTCGGTAGTTAACATGAGCGCTGATTGCAATGTTGAGATGTGTATATATATATATATATATATATATATATATGTGTGTGTATGTGTGTGTATGTATGTATGTATATATATATACATATATATATGTCAAGCGCTGTCCGCCATCTTACGGCAGTCATTTGTCAAGACTTGAGTAGTATTACATGTAATATTATTTTATGCTATGTACTACAACGCTGAGATCAACTTCAGATATAAAGTTTTTGTCATATTTTTATTGTTTTGTATGATTTATGCCCTTTTTGTCAAAGAAAACCGTTTTCAGATAGAAAAATATGCAATCTTTTCTCCCCTGAAAATAATTAAAAAAAATAAATATTTGATGGGTACGCCCCCAGTCTCGCGATATGTGGAATGATTAGGTGTGTTCCAACAGGGAGACCCTCTGTGGAGCGCCAGGCTTTTGTACAGCGACCCCCAGGCCATTATCGACGCCCATCACAGGTGCGTGCCAACACTTCCCGACTTCTGCCTCACCTGACGTGACACCTGGCTCGCAGCTTCCTCCTGAGCGGCGCCGACGTGATCACCACGGCGACCTACCAGGCCACCATCCCGGGCTTCGTCCGGCATTTGAAGGTGAGCTCGGACGCCGCCAGGGAGCTGCTGGTGTCCGGCCTTCACCTCGCCGAACAGACGGTGGCCGCCTACGCGTCCCCGGCCGCCTTGAAAGGTAAGAAGCGTGAGCGAGCGCGTGAGACCGAGCGTTAACCAGGACGTGTGTTCACCTGCAGGCCGGGCGTGTCCTCTGGTGGCGGTCTCAGTGGGACCCTATGGCGCCTCTCTGCATGACGGCTCAGAGTACACCGGTGCCTACGCACAGACCATGAGTGTTGAGGTGAGACGCACACACTCAGGTATGATCTTTGACAAACTTCCCTTAGAACAGTGTTTTTCAACCATTATCTAATTTCACCTATTTGGGTTGAAAATGTTTTTGCAAAGCAGTAATTATAGTCTGCAAATAATGTGTTGTTGTTGGGTGTCGATGCTGTCGAGAGCTTGGCAGAGTAACCGTGTAATACTCTTCCATATCAGTAGGTGGCAGTAGGTAGCTAATTGCTTTGTAGATGTGGGAAACAGCGGGAGGCAGTGTGCAGGTAAAAAGGTGTCTAATGCTTAAAAGAAAAATAAACAAAAGGTGAGTGCCCTTAAGAAAAGGCATTGAAGCTTAGGGAAGACTATGCAGAACCAAACTAAAACTGAACTGGCTACAAAGTAAACAGAATGCTGGACGACAGCAAAGACTTACTGTGGAGCAAAGACAATGTACATCCCAACATGACATGACAATCAACACAAAGAAGGATAAAAACAACTGAAATATTCTTGATTGCTAAAACAGAGCAGATACAGGAAATATCGCTCAAAGGAAGACGTGAAACTGCTACAGGAAAATACCAAAAAAAAGAGAAAAAGCCACCAAAATAGGAGAAGAAGTAAAAGACTACACACAGGAAAACAGCAAAAGTGCAAATAAGTCAGGGTGTGATGTGACAGGTGGTGACAGTACACCTACTTTGAGACAAGAGCTACAGTCATGCATGCTTGCTTATGCTTTAAAGTCATATCCAACAATTGCGACGACTTTTTTACTGTCAACTGAGTTTCGTTTTTTTAATGATTTCTGTTGGTGGCGTGCCTCCGCATTTTTTCATCGCCAAAAAATGTGCCTTCGCTCAAAAAAGGTTCAAGAACAGTGTCTTAGAACAACTTCTTTTTGTTTGTTGTGCGGAAGGAATGTTTTGAGATTTTTCCAGTTGAAAAAACAAAACACCTGAAGAAAAGCTCAAATCTTTGAAGTATTCATTTGAGATCTCAAATAACATAATTTTGTTTTTCCATTGAGGGCCACTTCATCGTTATGTTTGACCTCCGAGGGCTGCTTGTAACATATACATATATACATAAATATATATATATATATCTATATATATATATGTATATGTATATATGTATATGTGTGTGTGTGTTTATATATATATACGTATATATGTGTATTTATACATGCATATGTACATGTGTATATATATATATTCATATATGTATGTATTCATATATTTATGTACATACATGTGTATATATGTGTATACTGTATGCATATATATATATTCATACATGTATGTATTCATATATTTATGTACATACGTGTGTGTGTATATATATATATATATGTGTGTATATATGTATATACTGTATGTATATATGTAAATACTGTATGTATATATAATATACATACACACATACGTATGGGTGTGTATATATATATATATATATATATATATATATATATATATATATATATATATATATATATATACACATATACACATATATATATATATATATATATACACATATATATATATATATATATATATATATACACATATACATATGTACATGCATCTATATATCCGTTTTTCCATTTACAGTATCGGGCTGTAAAGACCTTTACTGAATTTCATTATAAAATGTAATTTTTACAGCGCACAATTTGATCGATAACTTGCCTTGAAGCCTTTTTTTTTTTAGCAAAATATTTTTGGGGCAATGTATGGCATAATATTATATATTTCACAATGTATTTATTTACAATATATTGAATTGACTTATACCACATTCAATATATATATATATATATATATATACATATATATATATATATATATATATATATATATATATATATATATATATATGTATGTGTATATATATAAATACATACATACTTTTATACATTTTGAGATAATATCAAAGTTTGAAGAAAATGCAATTGCATGCAGTATTATTGTGGGGAAAAAAAGAGAGGGGGCGACAAAAAAACCCCTCCTAGATCTTTAAACTGGCCTTTAGGGAAGGAAGGAGGATGAGTAAAAAAAAGCTGATTTTGAACAAAAATGTTTTGGGTAAACATTGGGAAAGGCAGTAATACAGCATCAATCACAAAAGAAACCCATTTAGAGAGTAATCTTTTGACCTAAAGACAAAGAAGTGACCTCTGCGTCACAACAGACCTTGTTTTATGTTCCTGGGATGAGCGGGACGTACCAAGCAGAGCTCTCTCCGTAGGGCCCGTGGAATTTAGCAGGGGGCCATAAAAGAGTTGGATCTGTTAAAACACAAAGAAGCAATACAGCATAAATCACATGAGGACTTTTACTCGGACTAAAATGTGAATTTAGCCACAAAACAAATCTGCGGCGTCCCCCAGGGCTCCATTCTGAGTCCACGCCGTTCTACGTTGCCAATGTTCCCTCCCAGGAGCTCAAATCCTGGCATCGGCCTCAGCTGGAATGCTTGGCGGCGGCGGGAGCGGACCTGCTGGCGTTGGAGACCATCCCGAGTGTGAAGGAAGCCCAGGCGCTGGTGGAGCTCCTGAGAGAAACGCCCGACTGCCAGGCCTGGCTCTCCTTCTCCTGCAAGGTAAAGCCCCCACCCCCCCAACCCCCCACGCCCGGGCCCCTCAAGACTCCTGTGGCCCCTCAGGACGGGGCGCGCCTGGCCGACGGCAGCCCTTTCGGCGATGGCGTCCGCGTGGCCGGCAGGTCGACGCAGGTGCTGGCCGTGGGCGTCAACTGCTGTCCCCCCGAGTGGGCGGAGCCTCTGCTGGCGACGCTGAAGAGTCCTGACGTGAGCTGGGTGGTGTACCCCAACAGCGGGGAGGACTGGGACTCGGAGCGAGGGTACGCCAACAAGCTTTTGTGGTTTCAACCACAATGTTGATCATTATTGTGTTTAGAATTATTCATGGGATGCTTAAAAAGATCTAATAAATCATAAAGATCACATTGATCTAAAAAATAATTTAAATTAAATTAAAATGATTGAAATTCAAATTATATAATGTTGATCATTATTATTAGTAGTTGTATATATAATTTGTTGTATGCATTAAAAAATCTAATAAATGATACAAGTACATTTTTATTTCTTATAGCTCGGTTGGTAGAGTGGCCGTGCCAGCAACTTGAGGGTTGCAGGTTCGATTCCCGCTTCCGCCAACCTAGTCACTACTGTTGTGTCCTTGGGCAAGACACTTTACCCACCTGCTCCCAGTGCCACCCACACTGGTTCAAATGTAACTTAGATATTGGGTTTCACTATGTAAAAGCGCTTTGAGTCACTAGAGAAAAGCGCTATATAAATATAATTCACTTCACTTCAATTACAATTATTAAAAAATATACTGTATATTTTATTTGAATGATATAATCCATCCATCCATCCATTTTCTACCGCTTATTCCCTTTCGGGGTCGCGGGGGGCGCTGGCGCCTATCTCAGCTACAATCGGGCGGAAGGCAGGGTACACCCTGGACAAGTCGCCATAAATGATATAATCTTGATCATTATTATTATTATTAGTAGTAGTAGTAGTTGTATTTATAATTATCTATGGTATGCTTAAAAACTATGAAATCACACAAATAGTTTTATTTTAAAAAACCATCATTTTTATTGGTGTATAAATACAATTAAACTTGTTTAAAAAAAGAATTCAAATGATATTATGATCATTATTATTAGTAATAGTAGCTGTACTTATAATTATTTATGGTATGCTTAAAAACTATTAAATCACACAAATAAATTGTTTTATTTTAAAAAACATCATTTTTATTGGTGTATAAATACAATTAAACTTGTTTAAAAAAAAATAATTCAAATGATATGATCATTATTATTATTAGTAGTAGCCGTACTTATAATTATTTATGGTATGCATCAAAATTATAAATATATATATCTAATTCAAATTTTATGTTGATCATTACTATTAGTTGTTGTATTCATTATGGTGTGCTAAATCTTATTAATTAAATACATGTTTTAATAAAAAAAAATGTATTGCTTATATAAATACAGTTAACATTATTAAAAAAATATTTAATTCAAATTGTATAATGTAGATCTTTATTAATAGTAGTAGTTGCATTTATAATTATTTATGGTGTGTTTGAAAAAAATCTAATAAATCATAAATGTTTTTATATAATATATATAGTTTACAGGTATTTTTATATATATATATATATATATATGTGTATATGTATGTATATATGTATATATATATATATATATACAGATAAAAAAATATATATAAATAAATCACTCAATTAGATATTTTTAACCATATATTCAATATTATCCAACCAAAAAAAGAAAGAAATGTACCAAATTGCAAAAAACATCTTCAATTTTATTTCCTTTTTTCCTTGTAAAGATGGCGAGCATCATCTGTGAAAACCTCGATACCAGCATTAAGTCACACGTGGATCAAACAAGGCGCTGCTTTGATCGGTAAGAAGAATTTTATCAACTGAAATTTGGGCAGACTCGTGTTGCTAGGCAGAATTCAAAAGGGCACAATCAGTTCTGCCCCCCAAGTTGATGGCTAAAAGACGCCTGTGTGAGTTTGACGCCAAAAATTACTTTTACTTGCAGGTCAAATGTAGTGAATTTTAGTCCAACAGATGGCCAAGGACCATTGTCAAACACTAAAGGCCTACTGAAATGAGATGTTCTTATTCAAACGGGGATAGCAGGTCCATTCTATGTGTCATACTTGATCATTTCGCCATATTGCCATATTTTTGCTGAAAGGATTTAGTAGAGAACATCCACGATAAAGTTCACAACTTTTGGTCGCTAATAAAAAAGCCTTGCCTGTACCGGAAGTAGCAGACGATGTGCACGTGACGTCACGGGTTGTGGAGCTCCTCACATCTGAACATTGTTTACAATCATGGCCACCAGCAGCGAGAGCGATTCGGACCGAGAAAGCGACAATTTCCCCATTAATTTGAGCGGGGATGAAAGATTCGTGGATGAGGAAATTTAGAGTGAAGGACTAGAAAAAAAAAAGGCGAGGGCAGTGAGAGCGATTCAGATGTTATTAGACACATTTACTAGGATAATTCTGGAAAATCCCTTATCTGCTTATTGTGTTACTAGTGTTTTAGTGAGATTATATGGTAAATGAAAGTCGGAGGGGTGTGGTGACCGCCAGGGTCTCTGAGGGAAGCCACGCAGCTGCGGGAGGACGCGAGCTCCGCTCATAACTACGGTAAGAGCCTACTTATTACCACAATTTTCTCATCGAAACCTGCCGGTTGACATGTGGTCGGGAACCATGTTCGCTTGACCTCTCTGTTCCATAGTAAAGCTTCACCTTCAGGAATGTAAACAAGGAAACACTGGCTGTGTTTGTGTTGCTAAAGGCGGCCGCAATGCACCGCTTCCCACATACAGCTTTCTTCTTTGACGTCTCCATTATTCATTGAACAAATTGCAAAAGATTCCGCAACACAGATGTCCAGAATACTGTGGAATTGTGCGATTAAAGCAGACTACTTATAGCTTGAATTGGGCTGTAAAAAAAATTCCGCTACATCCGGTGATATCAAACCTACGCGTCATCATACCGCAACAAGATACTTCGTGGGAAATTTAAAATTGCAATTTAGTAAACTAAAGCGGCCGTATTGGCATGTGTTGCAATGTTAATATTTCATCATTGATATATAAAGTATCAGACTGCGTGGTCACTAGTAGTGGCTTTCACATCCTCACGTTGTTTACAATCATGGCCACCAGCAGCTTGAGCGATTCGGACCGAGAAAGCGACAATTTCCCCATTAATTTGAGCGAGGATTAAAGATTTGTGGATGGGGAAAATTAGAGTAAAGGACTAGAAAAAAAAAAAAGGCGAGGGCAGTGAGAGCTATTCAGATGTTATTAGACACATTTACTAGGATAATTCTGGAAAATCCCTCATCTGCTTATTGTGTTACTAGTGTTTTAGTGAGATTATATGGTAAATGAAAGTCGGAGGGGTGTGGTGACCGCCAGGGTCTCTGAGGGAAGCCACGCAGCTGCGGGAGGACGCGAACTCCGCTCATAACTACGGTAAGAGCCTACTTATTACCACAATTTTCTCATCGAAACCTGCCGGTTGACATGTGGTCGGGAACCGTGTTCGCTTGACCTCTCTGTTCCATAGTAAAGCTTCACCTTCGGGAATTTTAAACAAGGAAACACTGGCTGTGTTTGTGTTGCTAAAGGCGGCCGCAATGCACCGCTTCCCACATACAGCTTTCTTCTTTGACGTCTCCATTATTCATTGAACAAATTGCAAAAGATTCCGCAACACAGATGTCCAGAATACTGTGGAATTGTGCGATTAAAGCAGACTACTTATAGCTTGAATTGGGCTGTAAAAAAAATTCCGCTACATCCGGTGATATCAAACCTACGCGTCATCATACCGCAACAAGATACTTCGTGGGAAATTTAAAATTGCAATTTAGTAAACTAAAGCGGCCGTATTGGCATGTGTTGCAATGTTAATATTTCATCATTGATGTATAAACTATCAGACTGCGTGGTCGCTAGTAGTGGCTTTCACATCCTCACGTTGTTTACAATCATGGCCACCAGCAGCTTGAGCGATTCGGACCGAGAAAGCGACAATTTCCCCATTAATTTGAGCGAGGATTAAAGATTTGTGGATGGGGAAAATAAGAGTAAAGGACTAGAAAAAAAAAAAAGGCGAGGGCAGTGAGAGCTATTCAGATGTTATTAGACACATTTACTAGGATAATTCTGGAAAATCCCTTATCTGCTTATTGTGTTACTAGTGTTTTAGTGAGATTATATGGTAAATGAAAGTCGGAGGGGTGTGGTGACCGCCAGGGTCTCTGAGGGAAGCCACGCAGCTGCGGGAGGACGCGAACTCCGCTCATAACTACGGTAAGAGCCTACTTATTACCACAATTTTCTCATCGAAACCTGCCGGTTGACATGTGGTCGGGAACCGTGTTCGCTTGACCTCTCTGTTCCATAGTAAAGCTTCACCTTCGGGAATTTTAAACAAGGAAACACTGGCTGTGTTTGTGTTGCTAAAGGCGGCCGCAATGCACCGCTTCCCACATACAGCTTTCTTCTTTGACGTCTCCATTATTCATTGAACAAATTGCAAAAGATTCCGCAACACAGATGTCCAGAATACTGTGGAATTGTGCGATTAAAGCAGACTACTTATAGCTTGAATTGGGCTGTAAAAAAAATTCCGCTACATCCGGTGATATCAAACCTACGCGTCATCATACCGCAACAAGATACTTCGTGGGAAATTTAAAATTGCAATTTAGTAAACTAAAGCGGCCGTATTGGCATGTGTTGCAATGTTAATATTTCATCATTGATGTATAAACTATCAGACTGCGTGGTCGCTAGTAGTGGCTTTCACATCCTCACGTTGTTTACAATCATGGCCACCAGCAGCTTGAGCGATTCGGACCGAGAAAGCGACAATTTCCCCATTAATTTGAGCGAGGATTAAAGATTTGTGGATGGGGAAAATAAGAGTAAAGGACTAGAAAAAAAAAAAAGGCGAGGGCAGTGAGAGCTATTCAGATGTTATTAGACACATTTACTAGGATAATTCTGGAAAATCCCTTATCTGCTTATTGTGTTACTAGTGTTTTAGTGAGATTATATGGTAAATGAAAGTCGGAGGGGTGTGGTGACCGCCAGTGTCTCTGAGGGAAGCCACGCTGCTGCGGGAGGACGCGAGCTCCGCTCATAACTACGGTAAGAGCCTACTTATTACCACAATTTTCTCATCGAAACCTGCCGGTTGACATGTGGTCAGGAACCGTGTTCGCTGGACCGCTCTGTTCCATAGTAAAGCTTCACCTTCGGGAATTTTAAACAAGGAAACACTGGCTGTGTTTGTGTTGCTAAAGGCGGCTGCAATGCACCGCTTCCCACATACAGCTTTCTTCTTTGACGTCTCCATTATTCATTGAACAAATTGCAAAAGATTCCGCAACACAGATGTCCAGAATACTGTGTAATTATGTGATTAAAGTAGACAACTTATAGCTTAAATTGGGCTGTAAAAAAATATCCGCTACAACCGGCGACGTCATACGTGTCGTCGAACCGCAACGTTTTCAACAGGATACTTCGCGGGAAATTTAAAATTGCAATTTAGTAAACTAAAGCGGCCGTATTGGCATGTGTTGCAATGTTAATATTTCATCATTGATATATAAACTATTAGAGTGCGTGGTCGCTAGTAGTGGCTTTCAGTAGGCCTTTAAGTGTGGATACAGGTAGCGAGTGTGCCTTGCACTCATTTGCCCATCACAACCTAAAACGTCTTTCTGTAGCTAAAGAAGCACTTCCCGATAAACACAGTTTGGCAATCAAACCACACACAATCTGACAGCGGAATGTTTGTGTACTTGTGCCGCTCAGGAGGTTGCTGCCGCGTGGGACCCCATCAAATCGCCGAGCTGGGAAAACATCTGAAAGCGGCGCACTCGTGACAACGTGAGCGGCGGACAACGTTAATCGGAGACGTCATGTATCGTAAAATGAATCAAAATCAAACGTGTACGTGACTCGGCGATGATGTAAAAATATCATGTTACTGAGTACCTTTTCTTTTTGCTCCAGAAAGACACGAAACAAGGTCCGAGTGTGACATCACGTCAGGGGTGTCCAAGGTGAGGCCCGCGGAACTTTTTGGTTTTAAAGGCCTTTCTAAAATGACGAGTAAATATAAACATGAGAAAGGTGAAACACGGTGAGCTCTTTGGGATATTTTCAGATGTGAAAGTAAGACTCAAGTACCTCAAGATTGGCTGAAAAAAAGAGAACCACTTCATTAGCATTCTACTGGTGGCCTGTAAAAAGAGCATTACTAGGAAATGGATATCACAGGAGAGCCCAACTTTGAAGCTGTGGATGGAAATCACAATGGACGTTTAAAAAAATGAAGAAGATAACGGCTTTTATTAATTATTAAATTGGAAAAATGTGCTTCATACTGGGAAAACTGCGTCAATTATGTCACGCCCCTTAAGCCTGATTTTATTTTCTTAGTGATTGTACTGTTTACAAATTTTTTTTACTCCCTATAGGTCTATAGTTTATATTCTATTTATATATTATCCGTTTATATTATTTTTTTTTTTATTTATATTTTCTTAATATTATTATTACTTTTTTTTTTTTCTGTTTTCCTTTTTTCGGGGGCAGGGTTATAAACAAAAAAATATTCTTTTGACATTTAAGGGCAGACAATAGATGTATGAAATTATGATGTAATGCAGTAGTCCCCAACCACCGGGCTGTGGCCCGATTGGTACCGGGCCGCAGAATAATTTTTTATAAGAAAAAAAATAAATAAATAAAAATAAAAAAAATTTTAATTTTTTTTTTAATTAGATCAACATAAAAAACACAATATACACTTACAAATAGTGCACCAACTACAAAAAACTCCCTTTTTCATGCCAAACACGTCCCCTTTTTCATGACAAAGAAGAAAAGAAACCGCAGGACAAATTATTAAGCGTTGACCGGTCCGCGGATACAAAAAGGTTGGGGACCACTGATGTAATGGATAAGAATTCAATGAAAATCAAATTTAAAAGAAGAAAAAGGTGAAACGTAATGAGAAAAAGTTGACAATAACAAAGCTGTTTTTTTCCTTTGAAACGGTCATTGCTCAAATAATAATGAATCAAAATCAATAGTATGAATTATTGACCTACTCCAGGCTACAGTTATGTCACATCAAATATTACATTTTGAAATATTTATTGGGGAAATATTACATAGGAGTGTAAAAAAAAAGGGCGTAAAACAAAGAAAAAATAATAATACAAATGTATAATCGACAGAGCTGAAGTTGCTCGAGAGACCTAAATGGCAAAAGTAAAAATAAAAATAAACATTTTATGAGTGAAGCTCTTTTAAATCCCTCCAACATTTTTGTGGGATTTTTATTTTTCAACTGTCATTTCTCAAAAGATAACACTGACTTAAAATCAATGTTGTTCAATGAATAGGTCAATGAATTATTGACCTATTTAAGGCTTCAATTACTTCGAAGCAAATATTCCACTTTGAACGTTTTTTTATGCCATAAAACATGTTTGGACAGAAAATGCATAAATAAAAATTAAAATAAATACATTCACTAGACTTATAAAGTTGCTCTCAAAGATTTAAGCCTTAGTAAAGAATAAAAATTATATGCATATATTATATATATATATATATATATATATGCATATATGATATTTATTAAATATATATATATATTAAATATATATGTAATATATAAAATAAATATATTATATATATATTAAATATAAATAAATATATTTTTTGAATATATATATATATATATTATTAAATATGTATATATATTATAAAATAAATAAATATATATATATAAATGTGTGCACACTGAAAAAGTCTCAAGTCATAAAAATGCTAAAAAGTAATTTATTAAATAAAATAAACACTTTAATCTCAAGATCAACTTCAAGTCTCTGTCGATCTGATGGTTGTTTTCTTTTTCATGGTTTATGCCCTATTTTTTTTTTTTAAACCTTACATTAACAAATAGACCTGAAGTTGATGAGGAGATTTAAGCGTTAATTAAAAAAGTAATAATATATGACTTATTTTTAACATTTTTATGACCTGGCACCAAACTCAAGAGCAGCCTTGAAAAGTTGCAAAATATATGGTGTTGGTTTGGAAAATGAAAACTATCAAAATGTCCGCGGCAAGCTGTGATTAGTGAGTGTGTAAAAAGTTGGACACCCCCGCATGTTGTAGGAAGAAAGAATCATCATCATCATCCTGCAACTAGCGTCCCAGGATGATGATGTCACCACAGCGGCGTCAGTCCTCCTCCAGGTCGCTGTCGGGGGAGCTCCTCTGGCGGTACTCGGCCGTGTTGGCCCGGTGCCTCCAGGCGGCGTCCTGGCTCCCCGTGCTGTGCGAGCGCCCCAGCTGGACCGGGCGCTTGGTCTGCGTGTCCTCCGCGTCGTGTCGCAGGTTCTCCAGGTTGAGAGCCCAGGGCCCCATCTTCTGCCAGTTGACCCTCTGGAAGGCCATGATGCAGTGCAGGTTGCCGCCCACCTGCCACAGCGGCGCTACGGGCTACTTCCTGGTTCGTGTGGCGTGGAAATTGAATGTTTACCTTTTTAGTGGAGCGCCTCTGGATGCCCTTCTCCAGGTGGCGGATGTCCAGGTACTCGGGGTTCTGGGTGTTGAGGTCGGTCACGATGTCGGCCCACCTGTGCGACAACACTCAGGTGGGGTTGGGAAGACAGAACGGAGGGCAGACTCTTACTTTTTACAGTGGATGGCTGCGTGCTTCCTGCTGGGTTCTCCTATCAGGATCCAGTGTTCCATCTCGCTGATGGCCAGAGGACCTCTGGAACAGACCACACCCCACATAAGACCACACCCCACATAAGACCACACCCCACATAAGACCACACCCCACATAAGACCACACCCCACATAAGACCACACCTCGCATAAGACCACACCCCACATAAGACCACACCCCTCATCAGCATCAGCACCATGTGTGGTGCAAGAGCTCCATGCTGAGAACTCTCGCACGCACGCACGGACGGACGGACCGACAGACGCACGCACGCACGCACGCACGGACGGACGGACCGACAGACGCACGCACGCACGCACGCACGGACGGACGGACGGACATACGGAAAGACAGACGCACGCACACACACACGGACGGCCGCACGCACGCACGGATGGACGGACTGACGGACAGACGAAAAGACAGGCGCACACACACGGACGGCCGCACGCACGCACGGACGGACTGACGGACGGACGGACGCACACACAGACAGATGGACAGACAGACAGACGCACGCACGGCCGCACGCACTGACAGACGGACGGACGGACAGACGAAAGACAGACGGACGCACGGCCGCACGCACTGACAGACGGACGGACGGACAGACGAAAGACAGACGGACGCACGGCCGCACGCACTGACAGACGGACGGACGGAAAGACGGACGGACGCACACACACACGGACGGCCGCACGCACGCACGGATGGACGGACTGACGGACAGACGAAAAGACAGGCGCACACACACGGACGGCCGCACGCACGCACGGACGGACTGACGGACGGACGGACGCACACACAGACAGATGGACAGACAGACAGACGCACGCACGGCCGCACGCACTGACAGACGGACGGACGGACAGACGAAAGACAGACGGACGCACGGCCGCACGCACTGACAGACGGACGGACGGACAGACGGAAAGACGGACGGACGCACACACACACGGACGGCCGCACGCACGCACGGATGGACGGACTGACGGACAGACGAAAAGACAGACGCACGCACACACACACGGACGGCCGCACGCACGCACGGATGGACGGACTGACGGACAGACGAAAAGACAGACGCACGCACACACACACGGACGGCCGCACGCACGCACGGATGGACGGACTGACGGACAGACGAAAAGACAGGCGCACACACACACGGACGGCCGCACGCACGCACGGACTGACTGACGGACGGACGCACACACAGACAGATGGACAGACAGACAGACGCACGCACTGACAGACGGACGGATAGACAGACGAAAGACAGACGCACGCACACACGGACGGACGGCCGCACGCACGGACGCACCGACGGACGCACGCATGCACTCACAGACGGACAGACGGAAAGACAGACGCACGCACACACGGACGACCGAACACACGGACGGCTCCACACACGGACGGCCGCAGGCACGGACGGATGGACGCACACACAGACGGATGGACAGACAGACGCACACACGGACTGACGCACGCACGCACGCACGCACACACGGACGCACGCACGCACACACGGACAGACGCACGCACGCACACACGGACGGACGCACGCACGCACGCACACACGGACAGACGCACGCACGCACACACGGACGGACGCACGCACACACGGACGGACGCACACACGGACTGACGCACGCACGCACGCACACACGGACGCACGCACGCACACACGGACAGACGCACGCACGCACACACGGACGGACGCACACACGCATGCACGCACACACACACGCATGCACGCACGCACACACACACGGACGGACGCACACACGCATGCACGCACGCACGGAGGGAGGGAGGGACGCACGCACGGAGGGAGGGAGGGACGCACGCATGCACACTATACTTGCCAACCTTGAGACCTCTGAATTCCAGAGATGGGTGGGGGGTGAGGTTTGGTGGTAGCGGGGGTGTATATTGTAGCGTCCCAGAAGAGTTAGTGCTGCAAGGGGTTCTGGGTATTTGTTGTGTTGTGTCCTGAAATGTGTTTGTCATTCTTGTTTGATGTGGGTTCACAGTGTGGCGCGTATTTGCAACAGTGTTAAAGTTGTTTATACAGCTACCCTCAGTGTGACCTGTATGGCTGTTGACCAAGTATGCATTGCATTCACTTGTGTGTGTGTTTGTAGGAGCCGCATACAACATGTGACTGGGCCAGTACACTGTTTGTATGGAGGAAAAGCCTACGCGACGACAGGTTTTAGAGGACGCTAAAATCAGTGCCTTAAAGGCACGCCCCCAATACTATCTCCCTGGGGAAATCGGGAGGGTTATAAGTATATATATATCTATATATATATATATATATATATATATAGATATATATATATATATATATATACACACACATGTTTATATATATATATATATATATATATATATATATATATATATATATATATATATATATATATATATATATATATATATATATCTTGATTAGATTATCCAGAGAATAGTGCTCGATACCGTGGTAGATGATTGAGGGAACCCCTCATGAAACAGTTCTGTACATATGAAGTAGTCTTGTGATTTTTCCCACACATACATATACATATACATATACATATATATATACATATATATATATATATATATACAGTTTCCATATGAGTTGGGAAATTGTGTTAGATGTAAATATAAACAGAATACAATGATTTGCAAATCCTTTTCAAGCCATATTCAGTTGAATATGCTACAAAGACAACATATTTGATGTTCAAACTCATAAACTTTTTTTTTTGCAAATAATCATTAACTTTAGAATTTGATGCCAGCAACACGTGACAAAGAAGTTGGGAAAGGTGGCAATAAATACTGATAAAGTTGAGGAATGCTCATCAAACACTTATATGGAACATCTCACAGGTGTGCAGGCTAATTGGGAACAGGTGGGTGCCATGATTGGGTATAAAAGCAGCTTCCATGAAATGCTAAGTAATTCCCAAACAAGGATGGGGTGAGGGTCACCACTTTGTAAGCAAATAGTCGAACAGTTTTAGAACAACATTTCTCAACGAGCTATTACAAGGAATTTAGGGATTTTACCATCTACGGTCTGTAAAATCATCGAAAAGTTTAGAAAATCTGGAGAAATCACTGCACGTAAGCGATGATATTACGGACTTTTGATCCCTCAGGCGGTACTGCGCCAAAAACCGACATCGGCGTGTAAAGGATATCACCACATGGGCTCAGGAACACTTCATAAAACCACTGTCAGTAACTACAGTTGGTCGCTACATCTGTAAGTGCAAGTTAAAACTCTACTATGCAAAGCAAAACCCATTTATCAACAACACCCTGAAATGACGCCGGCTTGGCTGGGCCCGAGCTCACCTAAAATGGACTGATGCAAAGTGGAAAAGTGTTCTGTGGTCTGACGAGTCCACATTTCAAATTATATTTGGACGTGGTGTCCTCCGGAACAAACAGTAAAAAACCCATTCAGATTGTTATAGGCGCAAAGTACAAAGGCCAGCATCTGTGTTGGTATGGGGGTGTATTAGTGCCCAAGGCATGGGTAACTTACACATCTGTGAAGACACCATTATTAATGCTGAATGGTCCATACAGGTTTTGGAGCAGCATATGTTGTCATCCAAGCAACGTTATCATGGACGCCCCTGCTTATTTCAGCAAGACAAGTGTTACACCAGCGTGTCTACATAAAAAAGAGTGCAAGTACTTTCCTGGCCCGCCTGCAGTCCAGACCTGTCTCTCATGGAAAATGTGTGGCGCATTATGAAGCGTAAAATACGACAGCGGAGACCCCGGACTGTTGAAGGACTGAAGCTCTACATAAAACAAGAATGGGAAAGAATTCCACTTTCAAAGCTTCAACAATTAGTTTCCTCAGTTCCCAAACGTTTATTGAGTGTTGTTAAAAGAAAAGGTGATGTAACACAGTGGTGAACATGCCCTTTCCCAACTACTTTGGCACGTGTTGCAGCCATGAAATTCTAAGTTAATTATTATTTACAAAAAACAATTAAGTTTATGAGTTTGAACATCAAATATGTTGTCTTTGTAGCATATTCAACTGAATATGGGTTGAAAAGGATTTGCAAATCATTGTATTCTGTTTATATTTACATCTAACACAATATCCCAACTCATATGGAAACGGGGTTTGTACAAAGTTATCTGAGGCGTTTAGCAACATTTTCTACAAAAGTTAGCATGGTGGTGTTACCATGCTAACAGTTAGCATGTGTCAAGTACCAAGTTATCTGCCTCTTGAGACGTTTGGCTGCAAAATTGGCTTACAAAGTTAGCATGCTAGTGCTAGTCACTCTCCCTGAGGCTGAGCCAATCAGTGGCCTCCTTATTGAAGAGGGCGGGCTGATTGGTCCGGTGTGGCGGCCAATGATACTGCACTACTGATATTTGACTTCATTCAGACGCTTTTGTGCTTGAAAATGATGACGTTAGGGCGGAATGACCTAGAATTCTGTGTGTGTGTGTGTGTGTGTGTGTACCTGTAGGCCTTGGCTGCTTTGAGGGGCGTGGCCTCAAAGCCCACAGGGCAGCAGTAGTGGTTCTGGCAGTGGTAGATGTACGCCATGGAGTTGTCCTTCAGGCCTTGGGTCAGCTTCAGCAGCGCTCCCTCCGCTGAAAACATCAACACAAGTCCCGTGTCAAAATGGCGTTGGCGACCAGGAGGGCGGAGACAGACTGGCCTGTTTCTCCCGCCGTCTTGTGTTTGCCGTGCGGCTTGTACAGGACGTAGGAGCAGCCTCGCACGCGGAAGTTGTCGTTGATTTGCCGGAACCACCTTGAGGGGCAAGAACGGCGGGGTTAGCGTGTGTCGGCGTGCTTCTCGCCGCCGCCGGCCGTCCGAGTGGCGTACCGCATGAGCGTGGCGTTTCCTGTGAACGGCCCAAACTTGATGTCGTCAAACGGCGGCTGGTAGCCCAGAATGTGGAGCGCCTCCTCCTGAGAGATAGGTGGCAGACTGGCCAGCAAACACATGACCAGTCAAGATGGCAGATAGGGGTGTTATTATTGATTAGTCACACTGGCAGCCAGTGTGGTGTTATTATTGATTAGTCACACTGGCAGCCATTGTGGTGTTAATATTGATTAGTCACAATGGCAGCCGGTGTGGTGTTATTATTGATTAGTCACAATGGCAGCCAGTGTGGTGTTAATATTGATTAGTCACAATGGCAGCCGGTGTGGTGTTAATATTGATTAGTCACACTGGCAGCCGGTGTGGTGTTATTATTGATTAGTCACAATGGCAGCCAGTGTGGTGTTAATATTGATTAGTCACACTGGCAGCCGGTGTGGTGTTATTATTGATTGGTCACACTGGCAGCCAGTGTGGTGTTATTATTGATTAGTCACAATGGCAGCCGGTGTGGTGTTATTATTGATTAGTCACAATGGCAGCCGGTGTGGTGTTATTATTGATTAGTCACAATGGCAGCCGGTGTGGTGTTATTATTGATTGGTCACACTGGCAGCCGGTGTTATTATTGATTAGTCACAATGGCAGCCGGTGTGGTGTTATTATTGATTAGTCACACTGGCAGCCGGTGTGGTGTTATTATTGATTAGTTACACTGGCAGCCGGTGTTATTATTGATTGGTCACACTGGCAGCCGGTGTTATTATTGATTGGTCACACTGGCGGCCGGTGTTATTATTGATTGGTCACACTGGCAGCCGGTGTTATTATTGATTGGTCACACTGGCGGCCGGACTTATTATTGATTGGTCACACTGGCAGCAGGTGTTATTATTGATTAGTCACACTGGGAGCCGGTGTGGTGTTATTATTGATTAGTTACACTGGCAGCTGGTGTTATTATTGATTGGTCACACTGGCAGCAGGTGTTATTATTGATTGGTCACATTGGCAGCCGGTGTTATTATTGATTGGTCACACTGGCAGCAGGTGTTATTATTGATTGGTCACACTGGCAGCCGGTGTTATTATTGATTGGTCACACTGGCAGCCGGTGTTATTATTGATTGGTCACACTGGCGGCCGGACTTATTATTGATTGGTCACACTGGCCGCAGGTGTTATTATTGATTAGTCACACTGGCAGCCGGTGTTATTATTGATTAGTCACACTGGCAGCCAGTGTGGTGTTATTATTGATTGGTCACACTGGCAGCTGGTGTTATTATTGATTGGTCACACTGGCAGCAGGTGTTATTATTGATCGGTCACACTGGCAGCAGGTGTTATTATTGATCGGTCACACTGGCAGCAGGTGTTATTGATCGGTCACACTGGCAACAGGTGTTATTATTGATTGGTCACACTGGCAGCAGGTGTTATTATTGATTAGTCACACTGGCAGCCAGTGTGGTGTTATTATTGATTGGTCACACTGGCAGCTGGTGTTATTATTGATTGGTCACACTGGCAGCCGGTGTTATTATTGATTGGTCACACTGGCAGCAGGTGTTATTATTGATTGGTCACACTGGCAGCAGGTGTTATTATTGCTCGGTCACACTGGCAACAGGTGTTATTATTGATTGGTCACACTGGCAGCAGGTGTTATTATTGATTGGTCACACTGGCAGCCAGTGTTATTATTGATTGGTCACACTGGCAGCCAGTGTTATTATTGATCGGTCACACTGGTAGCCGGTGTTATTATTGATCGGTCACACTGGCAGCAGGTGTTATTATTGATCGGTCACACTGGCAGCAGGTGTTATTATTGATCGGTCACACTGGCAGCAGGTGTTATTATTGATCGGTCACACTGGCAGCAGGTGTTATTATTGATCGGTCACACTGGCAGCAGGTGTTATCATTGATCGGTCACACTGGCAGCAGGTGTTATTATTGATCGGTCACACTGGCAGCAGGTGTTATTATTGATTGGTCACACTGGCAGCCGGTGTTATTATTGATTGGTCACACTGGCAGCCGGTGTTATTATTGATTGGTCACACTGGCAGCAGGTGTTATTATTGATTGGTCACACTGGCAGCAGGTGTTATTATTGATTGGTCACACTGGCAGCAGGTGTTATTATTGATTGGTCACACTGGCAGCCGGTGTTATTATTGATTGGTCACACTGGCAGCAGGTGTTATTATTGATTGGTCACACTGGCAGCAGGTGTTATTATTGATTGGTCACACTGGCAGCAGGTGTTATTATTGATTGGTCACACTGGCAGCAGGTGTTATTATTGATTGGTCACACTGGCAGCCGGTGTTATTATTGATTGGTCACACTGGCAGCCGGTGTTATTATTGATTGGTCACACTGGCAGCCGGTGTTATTATTGATTGGTCACACTGGCAGCAGGTGTTATTATTGATTGGTCACACTGGCAGCAGGTGTTATTATTGATTGGTCACACTGGCAGCAGGTGTTATTATTGATTGGTCACACTGGCAGCCGGTGTTATTATTGATTGGTCACACTGGCAGCCGGTGTTATTATTGATTGGTCACACTGGCAGCCGGTGTTATTATTGATTGGTCACACTGGCAGCCGGTGTTATTATTGATTGGTCACACTGGCAGCAGGTGTTATTATTGATTGGTCACACTGGCAGCAGGTGTTATTATTGATTGGTCACACTGGCAGCAGGTGTTATTATTGATTGGTCACACTGGCAGCAGGTGTTATTATTGATTGGTCACACTGGCAGCCGGTGTTATTATTGATTGGTCACACTGGCAGCAGGTGTTATTATTGATTGGTCACACTGGCAGCAGGTGTTATTATTGATTGGTCACACTGGCAGCAGGTGTTATTATTGATTGGTCACACTGGCAGCAGGTGTTATTATTGATTGGTCACACTGGCAGCAGGTGTTATTATTGATTGGTCACACTGGCAGCAGGTGTTATTATTGATTGGTCACACTGGCAGCAGGTGTTATTATTGATTGGTCACACTGGCACTCACCTTCCTGCGCCCAGCGTGCTGTACAGGAAGTTCCAACACGACACCAGCGAGGAAATCCCACATGAAGTCTTGTACTGTGGCCGACTGATGCAGTACCTGTACACACAACCACCACACTTCTTTCACATACTTTTACTACTATAACACAATACTTTCATTACTGTTGCACGATAATTCTTATTATTGTCATACAATATTTTCATTACGGTCATACAATACTTTTACTATTGTCGCACAATACTTTCATTACTGTTGCACGATATTTTTAAAATTGTTGCACAATACTTTCACTACTGTCGTAGAACAATTGTATAATTGTTGCACAATACTTTCATTACTGTGGCACAATATTTTTAATATTGTCATACAATACTTTTATTACTGTTGCACAATAGTTTTAATATTGTCGCACAAAACTTTCATTACTGTGGCACAATACTTTTACTACTGCCCCACAATACTTTTAATATTGTTTCACAATACTTTTAATATTGTTGCACAATACTTTCACTACTGTTATAGAATACGCATACTACTGTCGTACAATCATTTTATTATTGTTGCACAATTATTTTACTACTGTCGCACATACTTTCATTACCATTGCAGAATACATTTAATATTGTCGCTCAATACTTTTTTATTATTGTTGCTCACTACTTTTTAATATTGTTGCACAATATTTTTAATATTGTTGCACAATACTTTCATTACTGTCGTAGAATAATTGTATAATTGTTGCACAATACTTTTACTATTGTCGCACAATACTTGTATTACTGTCGCACAATACTTTTAATATTTTCGCACAAAACTTTAGAATTGTTATACAATACTTTTACTACTGCCGTACAATAATTGTATTACTGTTGCACACTACTTTTACTACAACCGCACAATACTTTTATTATTGTTGCACAATACTTTAGAATTGTTATACAATACTTTTACTACTGGCGTACAATAATTGTATTACTGTTGCACAATACTTTTACTACTGTGGCACAATACTTTTAATATTGTTGCACAATACTTTCACTACTGTTATACAATACTCTTACTACTGTCGTGGAATAATTTAATTATTGTTGCACAATTATTTTACTACTGTCCCACAATACTTTTATTACCGTTGCAGAATACATTTAATATTGTCGTTCAATACTTTTTTTATTATTGTTGCTCACTACTTTTAATATTGTTGCACAATACTTTCATTACTGTCGTGGAATAATTTTATAAATGTTGGACAATACTTTTCAAATTTTCGCACAAAACTTTTATTACTGTCGCACAATACTTTTAATATTGTCGCACAATACTTTCATTACTGTTGGACACTACTTTTATTACTGTCGCACAATACTTTTAATATTGTCGCACAATACTTTCATTACTGTTGGACACTACTTTTATTACTGTCGCACAATACTTTTAATATTGTCGCACAATAATTTCATTACTGTTGCTCACTACTTTTAATATTGTTGCACAATACTTTCATTACTGTCGTGGAATAATTTCATAAATGTTGGACAATACTTTTAATATTTTCGCACAAAACTTTCATTACTGTTGCACACTACTTTTAATATTGTCGCACAATAATTTCATTACTGTTGCACACTACTTTTAATATTGTCGCACAATAATTTCATTACTGTTGCTCACTAACTTTTAATAATACCATCATCATGTGCACTCTTCTGTAGTCTCAGGATCAAAGGAGAAGAACTGTACCAGCGCCTGAGGTCCAGAACTTTTCTCTGCTTGACGTCCTCCAGAGAAGCATGAAGTGGGGCGTCTTGCAGGTTGCGAGTGGCTGCTCTCTCAGACTTCAGCTTCTTGCTGCCCCACTTCTTCACCTTCCCTGGAAGCACATCCCAGTTAGTCCTCATACAGAATAGTGGGAGAGTCCAGTCCATAGTGGATCTAACATAATAGTGAGAGTCCAGTCCATAGTGGATCTAACATAATAGTGAGAGTCCAGTCCATAGTGGATCTAACATAATAGTGAGAGTCCAGTCCATAGTGGATCTAACATAATAGTGAGAGTCCAGTCCATAGTGGATCTAACATAATAGTGAGAGTCCAGTCCATAGTGGATCTAACATAATAGTGAGAGTCCAGTCCATAGTGGATCTAACATAATTGTGAAAGTCCAGTCCATAGTGGATCGAACATAATAGTGAGAGTCCAGTCCTTAGTGGATCTAACATAATAGTGTGAGAGTCCAGTCCATAGTGGATCTAACATAATAGTGTGAAAGTCCAGTCCATAGTGGATCTAACATGATAGTAAGAGTCCAGTCCATAGTGGATCTAACATAATACTGTGAGAGTCCAGTCTATAGTGGATCTAACATAATACTGTGAGAGTCCAGTCCATAGTGGATCTAACATAATAGTGTGAGAGTCCAGTCCATAGTGGATCTAACATAATAGTGTGAGAGTCCAGTCCATAGTGGATCTAACATAATATTGTGAGAGTCCAGTCCATAGTGGATCTAACATAATAGTGTGAGAGTCCAGTCCATAGTGGATCTAACATGATAGTAAGAGTCCAGTCCATAGTGGATCTAACATAATACTGTGAGAGTCCAGTCCATAGTGGATCTAACATAATAGTGTGAGAGTCCAGTCCATAGTGGATCTAACATAATAGTGAGAGTCCAGTCCATAGTGGATCTAACATAATAGTGAGAGTCCAGTCCATAGTGGATCTAACATAATAGTGAGAGTCCAGTCCATAGTGGATCTAACATAATTGTGAAAGTCCAGTCCATAGTGGATCTAACATAATAGTGAGAGTCCAGTCCTTAGTGGATCTAACATAATAGTGTGAGAGTCCAGTCCATAGTGGATCTAACATGATAGTAAGAGTCCAGTCCATAGTGGATCTAACATAATACTGTGAGAGTCCAGTCCATAGTGGATCTAACATAATAGTGTGAGAGTCCAGTCCATAGTGGATCTAACATAATAGTGTGAGAGTCCAGTCCATAGTGGATCTAACATAATATTGTGAGAGTCCAGTCCATAGTGGATCTAACATAATAGTGTGAGAGTCCAGTCCATAGTGGATCTAACATGATAGTAAGAGTCCAGTCCATAGTGGATCTAACATAATACTGTGAGAGTCCAGTCCATAGTGGATCTAACATAATAGTGTGAGAGTCCAGTCCATAGTGGATCTAACATAATAGTGAGAGTCCAGTCCATAGTGGATCTAACATAATAGTGAGAGTCCAGTCCATAGTGGATCTAACATAATAGTGAGAGTCCAGTCCATAGTGGATCTAACATAATTGTGAAAGTCCAGTCCATAGTGGATCTAACATAATAGTGAGAGTCCAGTCCTTAGTGGATCTAACATAATAGTGTGAGAGTCCAGTCCATAGTGGATCTAACATAATAGTGTGAAAGTCCAGTCCATAGTGGATCTAACATGATAGTAAGAGTCCAGTCCATAGTGGATCTAACATAATAGTGAGAGTCCAGTCCATAGTGGATCTAACATAATAGTGAGAGTCCAGTCCATAGTGGATCTAACATAATAGTGAGAGTCCAGTCCATAGTGGATCTAACATAATTGTGAAAGTCCAGTCCATAGTGGATCTAACATAATAGTGAGAGTCCAGTCCTTAGTGGATCTAACATAATAGTGTGAGAGTCCAGTCCATAGTGGATCTAACATAATAGTGTGAAAGTCCAGTCCATAGTGGATCTAACATGATAGTAAGAGTCCAGTCCATAGTGGATCTAACATAATACTGTGAGAGTCCAGTCTATAGTGGATCTAACATAATACTGTGAGAGTCCAGTCCATAGTGGATCTAACATAATAGTGTGAGAGTCCAGTCCATAGTGGATCTAACATAATAGTGTGAGAGTCCAGTCCATAGTGGATCTAACATAATATTGTGAGAGTCCAGTCCATAGTGGATCTAACATAATAGTGTGAGAGTCCAGTCCATAGTGGATCTAACATGATAGTAAGAGTCCAGTCCATAGTGGATCTAACATAATACTGTGAGAGTCCAGTCCATAGTGGATCTAACATAATAGTGTGAGAGTCCAGTCCATAGTGGATCTAACATAATAGTGAGAGTCCAGTCCATAGTGGATCTAACATAATATTGTGAGAGTCCAGTCCATAGTGGATCTAACATAATAGTGTGAGAGTCCAGTCCATAGTGGATCTAACATAATAGTGTGAGAGTCCAGTCCATAGTGGATCTAACATAATAGTGTGAGAATCCAGTCCATAGTGGATCTAACATAATAGTGGGAGAGTCCAGTCCATAGTGGACCTAACATAATAGTGAGAGTCCAGTCCATAGTGGATCTAACATAATAGTGAGAGTCCAGTCCATAGTGGATCTAACATAATACTGTGAGAGTCCAGTCCATAGTGGATCTAACATAATAGTGAGAGTCCAGTCCATAGTGGATCTAACATAATAGTGAGAGTCCCGTCCATAGTGGATCTAACATGATAGTAAGAGTCCAGTCCATAGTGGATCTAACATAATAGTGTGAAAGTCCAGTCCATAGTGGATCTAACATGATAGTAAGAGTCCAGTCCATAGTGGATCTAACATAATACTGTGAGAGTCCAGTCCATAGTGGATCTAACATAATAGTGTGAGAGTCCAGTCCATAGTGGATCTAACATAATAGTGTGAGAGTCCATACCATTGTGGATCTAACATAATAGTGAGAGTCCAGTCCATAGTGGATCTAACATAATAGTGAGAGTCCAGTCCATAGTGGATCTAACATAATAGTGAGAGTCCAGTCCATAGTGGATCTAACATAATAGTGAGAGTCCAGTCCATAGTGGATCTAACATAATTGTGAGAGTCCAGTCCATAGTGGATCTAACATAATAGTGTGAGAGTCCAGTCCATAGTGGATCTAACATAATAGTGAGAGTCCAGTCCATAGTGGATCTAACATAATAGTGAGAGTCCAGTCCTTAGTGGATCTAACATAATAGTGTGAGAGTCCAGTCCATAGTGGATCTAACATAATAGTGAGAGTCCAGTCCATAGTGGATCTAACATAATAGTGAGAGTCCAGTCCATAGTGGATCTAACATAATAGTGAGAGTCCGGTCGATAGTGGATCTAACATAATAGTGAGAGTCCAGTCCATAGTGGATCTAACATAATAGTGAGAGTCCAGTCCATAGTGGATCTAACATAATAGTGTGAGAGTCCAGTCCATAGTGGATCTAACATAATAGTGTGAGAGTCCAGTCCATAGTGGATCTAACATAATACTGTGAGAGTCCAGTCCATAGTGGATCTAACATAATAGTGAGAGTCCAGTCCATAGTGGATCTAACATAATACTGTGAGAGTCCAGTCCATAGTGGATCTAACATAATGGATCTAACATAATAGTGTGAGAGTCCAGTCCATTGTGGATCTAACATAATACTGTGAGAGTCCAGTCCATTGTGGATCTTACATAATAGTGTGAGAGTCCAGTCCATAGTGGATCTAACATAATAGTGAGAGTCCAGTCCATAGTGGATCTAACATAATAGTGAGAGTCCCGTCCATAGTGGATCTAACATGATAGTAAGAGTCCAGTCCATAGTGGATCTAACATAATAGTGTGAAAGTCCAGTCCATAGTGGATTTAACATAATAGTGTGAAAGTCCAGTCCATAGTGGATCTAACATGATAGTAAGAGTCCAGTCCATAGTGGATCTAACATAATACTGTGAGAGTCCAGTCCATAGTGGATCTAACATAATAGTGTGAGAGTCCAGTCCATAGTGGATCTAACATAATAGTGAGAGTCCAGTCCATAGTGGATCTAACATAATAGTGAGAGTCCCGTCCATAGTGGATCTAACATGATAGTAAGAGTCCAGTCCATAGTGGATCTAACATAATAGTGTGAAAGTCCAGTCCATAGTGGATTTAACATAATAGTGTGAAAGTCCAGTCCATAGTGGATCTAACATGATAGTAAGAGTCCAGTCCATAGTGGATCTAACATAATACTGTGAGAGTCCAGTCCATAGTGGATCTAACATAATAGTGTGAGAGTCCAGTCCATAGTGGATCTAACATAATAGTGTGAGAGTCCAGTCCATAGTGGATCTAACATAATAGTGAGAGTCCAGTCCATAGTGGATCTAACATAATAGTGAGAGTCCAGTCCATAGTGGATCTAACATAATAGTGAGAGTCCAGTCCATAGTGGATCTAACATAATTGTGAGAGTCCAGTCCATAGTGGATCTAACATAATAGTGAGAGTCCAGTCCATAGTGGATCTACCATAATAGTGAGAGTCCAGTCCATAGTGGATCTAACATAATTGTGAGAGTCCAGTCCATAGTGGATCTAACATAATAGTGAGAGTCCAGTCCTTAGTGGATCTAACATAATAGTGTGAGAGTCCAGTCCATAGTGGATCTAACATAATAGTGAGAGTCCAGTCCATAGTGGATCTAACATAATAGTGAGAGTCCAGTCCATAGTGGATCTAACATAATAGTGAGAGTCCGGTCGATAGTGGATCTAACATAATAGTGAGAGTCCAGTCCATAGTGGATCTAACATAATAGTGAGAGTCCAGTCCATAGTGGATCTAACATAATAGTGAGAGTCCAGTCTATAGTGGATCTAACATAATAGTGAGAGTCCAGTCCATAGTGGATCTAACATAATAGTGAGAGTCCAGTCCATAGTGGATCTAACATAATTGTGAGAGTCCAGTCCATAGTGGATCTAACATAATAGTGTGAGAGTCCAGTCCATAGTGGATCTAACATAATAGTGAGAGTCCAGTCCTTAGTGGATCTAACATAATAGTGTGAGAGTCCAGTCCATAGTGGATCTAACATAATAGTGAGAGTCCAGTCCATAGTGGATCTAACATAATAGTGAGAGTCCCGTCCATAGTGGATTTAACATAATAGTGAGAGTCCAGTCCATAGTGGATCTAACATAATAGTGAGAGTCCAGTCCATAGTGGATCTAACATAATACTGTGAGAGTCCAGTCCATAGTGGATCTAACATAATAGTGAGAGTCCAGTCCATAGTGGATCTAACATAATAGTGAGAGTCCCGTCCATAGTGGATCTAACATGATAGTAAGAGTCCAGTCCATAGTGGATCTAACATAATACTGTGAGAGTCCAGTCTATAGTGGATCTAACATAATACTGTGAGAGTCCAGTCCATAGTGGATCTAACATAATAGTGTGAGAGTCCAGTCCATAGTGGATCTAACATAATAGTGTGAGAGTCCAGTCCATAGTGGATCTAACATAATATTGTGAGAGTCCAGTCCATAGTGGATCTAACATAATAGTGTGAGAGTCCAGTCCATAGTGGATCTAACATGATAGTAAGAGTCCAGTCCATAGTGGATCTAACATAATACTGTGAGAGTCCAGTCCATAGTGGATCTAACATAATAGTGTGAAAGTCCAGTCCATAGTGGATTTAACATAATAGTGTGAAAGTACAGTCCATAGTGGATCTAACATGATAGTAAGAGTCCAGTCCATAGTGGATCTAACATAATACTGTGAGAGTCCAGTCCATAGTGGATCTAACATAATAGTGAGAGTCCAGTCCATAGTGGATCTAACATAATAGTGTGAGAGTCCAGTCCATAGTGGATTTAACATAATAGTGTGAAAGTCCAGTCCATAGTGGATCTAACATAATAGTGTGAAAGTCCAGTCCATAGTGGATCTAACATGATAGTAAGAGTCCAGTCCATAGTGGATCTAACATAATACTGTGAGAGTCCAGTCCATAGTGGATCTAACATGATAATAAGAGTCCAGTCCATAGTGGATCTAACATAATACTGTGAGAGTCCAGTCCATAGTGGATCTAACATAATAGTGTGAGAGTCCAGTCCATAGTGGATCTAACATAATAGTGAGAGTCCAGTCCATAGTGGATTTAACATAATATTGTGAGAGTCCAGTCCATAGTGGATCTAACATAATAGTGTGAGAGTCCAGTCTATAGTGGATCTAACATAATAGTGTGAGAGTCCAGTCCATAGTGGATCTAACATAATAGTGTGAGAGTCCAGTCCATAGTGGATCTAACATAATAGTGTGAGAGTCCAGTCCATAGTGGATCCAACATAATAGTGTGAGAGTCCAGTCCATAGTGGATCTAACATAATAGTGTGAGAGTCCAGTCCATAGTGGATCTAACATAATAGTGTGAGAGTCCAGTCCATAGTGGATCTAACATAATAGTGTGAAAGTCCAGTCCATAGTGGATCTAACATAATAGTGTGAGAGTCCAGTCCATAGTGGATCTAACATAATAGTGTGAGAGTCCAGTCCATAGTGGATCTAACATAATACTGTGAGAGTCCAGTCCATAGTGGATCTAACATAATAGTGAGAGTCCAGTCCATAGTGGATCTAACATAATAGTGAGAGTCCAGTCCATAGTGGATCTAACATAATAGTGTGAGAGTCCAGTCCATAGTGGATCTAACATAATAGTGAGAGTCCAGTCCATAGTGGATCTAACATAATAGTGTGAAAGTCCAGTCCATAGTGGATCTAACATAATAGTGTGAAAGTCCAGTCCATAGTGGCTCTAACATAATAGTGTGAGAGTCCAGTCCATAGTGGATTTAACATAATAGTGTGAAAGTCCAGTCCATAGTGGATCTAACATAATAGTGTGAGAGTCCAGTCCATAGTGGATCTAACATAATAGTGAGAGTCCAGTCCATAGTGGATCTAACATAATAGTGAGAGTCCCGTCCATAGTGGATCTAACATGATAGTAAGAGTCCAGTCCATAGTGGATCTAACATAATAGTGTGAAAGTCCAGTCCATAGTGGATTTAACATAATAGTGTGAAAGTCCAGTCCATAGTGGATCTAACATGATAGTAAGAGTCCAGTCCATAGTGGATCTAACATAATACTGTGAGAGTCCAGTCCATAGTGGATCTAACATAATAGTGTGAGAGTCCAGTCCATAGTGGATCTAACATAATAGTGTGAGAGTCCAGTCCATAGTGGATCTAACATAATAGTGAGAGTCCAGTCCATAGTGGATCTAACATAATAGTGAGAGTCCAGTCCATAGTGGATCTAACATAATAGTGAGAGTCCAGTCCATAGTGGATCTAACATAATTGTGAGAGTCCAGTCCATAGTGGATCTAACATAATAGTGTGAGAGTCCAGTCCATAGTGGATCTAACATAATAGTGAGAGTCCAGTCCATAGTGGATCTAACATAATAGTGAGAGTCCAGTCCATAGTGGATCTAACATAATTGTGAGAGTCCAGTCCATAGTGGATCTAACATAATAGTGAGAGTCCAGTCCTTAGTGGATCTAACATAATAGTGTGAGAGTCCAGTCCATAGTGGATCTAACATAATAGTGAGAGTCCAGTCCATAGTGGATCTAACATAATAGTGAGAGTCCAGTCCATAGTGGATCTAACATAATAGTGAGAGTCCGGTCGATAGTGGATCTAACATAATAGTGAGAGTCCAGTCTATAGTGGATCTAACATAATAGTGAGAGTCCAGTCCATAGTGGATCTAACATAATAGTGAGAGTCCAGTCCATAGTGGATTTAACATAATAGTGAGAGTCCAGTCCATAGTGGATCTAACATAATAGTGAGAGTCCAGTCCATAGTGGATCTAACATAATAGTGAGAGTCCAGTCCATAGTGGATCTAACATAATAGTGAGAGTCCCGTCCATAGTGGATCTAACATGATAGTAAGAGTCCAGTCCATAGTGGAGCTAACATAATAGTGTGAAAGTCCAGTCCATAGTGGATTTAACATAATAGTGTGAAAGTCCAGTCCATAGTGGATCTAACATGATAGTAAGAGTCCAGTCCATAGTGGATCTAACATAATACTGTGAGAGTCCAGTCCATAGTGGATCTAACATAATAGTGAGAGTCCAGTCCATAGTGGATCTAACATAATAGTGTGAAAGTCCAGTCCATAGTGGCTCTAACATAATAGTGTGAGAGTCCAGTCCATAGTGGATTTAACATAATAGTGTGAAAGTCCAGTCCATAGTGGATCTAACATAATAGTGTGAAAGTCCAGTCCATAGTGGATCTAACATGATAGTAAGAGTCCAGTCCATAGTGGATCTAACATAATACTGTGAGAGTCCAGTCCATAGTGGATCTAACATGATAATAAGAGTCCAGTCCATAGTGGATCTAACATAATACTGTGAGAGTCCAGTCCATAGTGGATCTAAGATAATAGTGTGAGAGTCCAGTCCATAGTGGATCTAACATAATAGTGAGAGTCCAGTCCATAGTGGATCTAACATAATATTGTGAGAGTCCAGTCCATAGTGGATCTAACATAATAGTGTGAGAGTCCAGTCTATAGTGGATCTAACATAATAGTGTGAGAGTCCAGTCTATAGTGGATCTAACATAATAGTGTGAGAGTCCAGTCCATAGTGGATCTAACATAATAGTGTGAGAGTCCAGTCCATAGTGGATCTAACATAATAGTGTGAGAGTCCAGTCCATAGTGGATCCAACATAATAGTGTGAGAGTCCAGTCCATAGTGGATCTAACATAATAGTGTGAGAGTCCAGTCCATAGTGGATCTAACATAATAGTGTGAGAGTCCAGTCCATAGTGGATCTAACATAATAGTGTGAGAGTCCAGTCCATAGTGGATCTAACATAATAGTGTGAGAGTCCAGTCCATAGTGGATCTAACATAATAGTGTGAGAGTCCAGTCCATAGTGGATCTAACATAATACTGTGAGAGTCCAGTCCATAGTGGATCTAACATAATAGTGAGAGTCCAGTCCATAGTGGATCTAACATAATAGTGAGAGTCCAGTCCATAGTGGATCTAACATAATAGTGTGAGAGTCCAGTCCATAGTGGATCTAACATAATAGTGAGAGTCCAGTCCATAGTGGATCTAACATAATAGTGTGAAAGTCCAGTCCATAGTGGATCTAACATAATAGTGTGAAAGTCCAGTCCATAGTGGATCTAACATAATAGTGTGAAAGTCCAGTCCATAGTGGATCTAACATAATAGTGTGAAAGTCCAGTCCATAGTGGATCTAACATGATAGTAAGAGTCCAGTCCATAGTGGATCTAACATAATACTGTGAGAGTCCAGTCCATAGTGGATCTAACATAATAGTGTGAGAGTCCAGTCCATAGTGGATCTAACATAATAGTGAGAGTCCAGTCCATAGTGGATCTAACATAATATTGTGAGAGTCCAGTCCATAGTGGATCTAACATAATAGTGTGAGAGTCCAGTCCATAGTGGATCTAACATAATAGTGTGAGAGTCCAGTCCATAGTGGATCTAACATAATAGTGAGAGTCCAGTCCATAGTGGATCTAACATAATAGTGTGAGAGTCCAGTCCATAGTGGATCTAACATAATAGTGAGAGTCCAGTCCATAGTGGATCTAACATAATAGTGTGAGAGTCCAGTCCATAGTGGATCTAACATAATAGTGTGAGAGTCCAGTCCATAGTGGATCTAACATGATAGTAAGAGTCCAGTCCATAGTGGATCTAACATAATACTGTGAGAGTCCAGTCCATAGTGGATCTAACATAATAGTGTGAGAGTCCAGTCCATAGTGGATCTAACATAATAGTGAGAGTCCAGTCCATAGTGGATCTAACATAATAGTGTGAGAGTCCAGTCCATAGTGGATCTAACATAATAGTGAGAGTCCAGTCCATAGTGGATCTAACATAATATTGTGAGAGTCCAGTCTATAGTGGATCTAACATAATAGTGTGAGAGTCCAGTCCATAGAGGATCTAACATAATAGTGTGAGAGTCCAGTCCATAGTGGATCTAACATAATAGTGTGAGAGTCCAGTCCATAGTGGATCTAACATAATAGTGGGAGAGTCCAGTCCATAGTGGATCTAACATAATAGTGTGAGTGACCAGTCCATAGTGGATCTAACATAATAGTGAGAGTCCAGTCCATAGTGGATCTAACATAATAGTGTGAGGGTCCAGTCCATAGTGGATCTAACATAATATTGAGAGTCCAGTCCATAGTGGATCTAACATAATAGTGTGAGAGTCCAGTCCATAGTGGATCTAACAAAATAGTGTGAGAGTCCAGTCCATAGTACCAATGGAACTTGTGCCTTACAGAGAGTAAATGGGACAATGCAAAAGGAGGACTATCTCTAAATTGTTCAGGACAAGCTAAAATAATCAGGGGGGAGGTTGGGTCTTGGGCACAGTTAGGTGTTCCAACAGGACAATGACCCCAAACACAGGTCCAAAGTGGTAAAGGAATGGCTAAATCAGGCTAGAATGAAGGTTTTCTTCCCAAAGTCCTGACTTAAACGTGTCGACAATGCTGAAGAAACAAGTCCATGTCAGAAAAGCAACACATTTAGCTGAACTGCACCAAATTTTGTGGTGAGAAATGTAAGCAGAAACTTGTAAGCGCCTTATTGCAGTGAAACTTGCCAAGGGACATGTAAGCAAATATTAACACTGCTGTACGTATAAGAGGTGTTTCGCAACAGTGGTTAAGTAGTTATTTAAGTAACACATATCAATATAAGGAAATTAATAAGATTAAATCACAGCCAAGAAGAGTAACTTGTGGTATTCCACAAGGCTCGGTATTCAATCAATCAATCAATCAATGTTTACTTATATAGCCCTAAATCACTAGTGTCTCAAAGGGCTGCACAAACCACCACGACATCCTCGGTAGGCCCACATAAGGGCAAGGAAAACTCACACCCAGTGGGACGTCGGTGACAATGATGACTATGAGAACCTTGGAGAGGACGAAAGCAAGGATGTCGAGCGGGTCTAACATGATACTGTGAAAGTTCAATCCATAATGGATCCAACACAGTCGCGAGAGTCCAGTCCAAAGCGGATCCAACACAGCAGCGAGAGTCCCGTTCACAGCGGAGCCAGCAGGAAACCATCCCAAGCGGAGGCGGATCAGCAGCGCAGAGATGTCCCAAGCCGATACACAGGCGAGCAGTACATGGCCACCGGATCGGACCGGACCCCCTCCACAAGGGAGAGTGGGACATAGAAGAAAAAGAAAACAAACGGCAGATCAACTGGTCTAAAAAGGGAGTCTATTTAAAGGCTAGAGTATACAGATGAGTTTTAAGGTGAGACTTAAATGCTTCTACTGAGGTAGCATCTCGAACTGTTACCGGGAGGGCATTCCAGAGTACTGGAGCCCGAACGGAAAACGCTCTATAGCCCGCAGACTTTTTTTGGGCTTTGGGAATCACTAATAAGCCGGAGTCTTTTGAACGCAGATTTCTTGCCGGGACATATGGTACAATACAATCGGCAAGATAGGATGGAGCTAGACCGTGTAGTATTTTATACGTAAGTAGTAAAACCTTAAAGTCACATCTTAAGTGCACAGGAAGCCAGTGCAGGTGAGCCAGTATAGGTATATATGTATGTATATATGTATATAAAGGTATATACAGTATAGGTATATATGTATGTATATATGTATATAAAGGTATATACAGTATAGGTATATATGTATGTATATATGTATATAAAGGTATATACAGTACAGGTATATATGTATGTATATATGTATATAAAGGTATATACAGTACAGGTATATATGTATGTATGTATGTATATAAAGGTATATACAGTACAGGTATATATGTATGTATATATGTATATAAAGGTATATACAGTATAGGTATATATGTATGTATATATGTATATAAAGGTATATACAGTACAGGTATATATGTATGTATATATGTATATAAAGGTATATACAGTATAGGTATATATGTATGTATATATGTATATAAAGGTATATACAGTATAGGTATATATGTATGTATATCAATCAATCAATGTTTACTTATATAGCCCTAAATCACTAGTGTCTCAAAGGGCTGCACAAACCACCACGACATCCTCGGTAGGCCCACATAAGGGCAAGGAAAACTCACACCCAGTGGGACGTCGGTGACAATGATGACTATGAGAACCTTAGAGAGGAGGAAAGCAATGGATGTCGAGCGGGTCTAACATGATACTGTGAAAGTTCAATCCACAATGGATCCAACACAGTCGCGAGAGTCCAGTCCAAAGCGGATCCAACACAGCAGCGAGAGTCCCGTTCACAGCGAAGCCAGCAGGAAACCATCCCAAGCGGAGGCGGATCAGCAGCGCAGAGATGTCCCCAGCCGATACACAGGCAAGCAGTACATGGCCACCGGATCGGACTGGACCCCCTCCACAAGGGAGAGTGGGACATAGAAGAAAAAGAAAAGAAACGGCAGATCAACTGGTCTAAAAAGGGAGTCTATTTAAAGGCTACAGTATACAAATGAGTTTTAAGGTGAGACTTAAATGCTTCTACTGAGGTGGCATCTCGAATTGTTACCGGGAGGGCATTCCAGAGTACTGGAGCCCGAACGGAAAACGCTCTATAGCCCGCAGACTTTTTTTGGGCTTTGGGAATCACTAACAAGCCGGAGTCCTTTGAACGCAGATTTCTTGCCGGGACATATGGTACAATACAATCGGCAAGATAGGATGGAGCTAGACCGTGTAGTATTTTATACGTAAGTAGTAAAACCTTAAAGTCACATCTTAAGTGCACAGGAAGCCAGTGCAGGTGAGCCAGTATAGGTATATATGTATGTATATATGTATATAAAGGTATATACAGTATAGGTATATATGTATGTATATATGTATATAAAGGTATATACAGTATAGGTATATATGTACTGTATGTATATATGTATATAAAGGTATATATAGTATAGGTATATATGTATGTATATATGTATATAAAGGTATATACAGTACAGGCGTAATGTGATCAAACTTTCTTGTTCTCGTCAAAAGTCTAGCAGCCGCATTTTGTACCAACTGTAATCTTTTAATGCTAGACATGGGGAGACCCGAAAATAATACGTTACAGTAGTCGAGGCGAGACGTAACAAACGCATGGATAATGATCTCAGCGTCTTTAGTGGACAGAATGGAGCGAATTTTATCGATATTACGGAGATGAAAGAAGGCCGTTTTAGTAACGCTTTTAATGTGTGACTCAAAGGAGAGAGTTGGGTCGAAGATAATACCCAGATTCTTTACCGTGTCGCCTTGTTTAATTGTTTGGTTGTCAAATGTTAGAGTTGTATTATTAAATAGAGTTCGGTGTCTAGCAGGACCGATAATCAGCATTTCCGTTTTTTTGGCGTTGAGTTGCAAAAAGTTAGCGGACATCCATTGTTTAATTTCATTAAGACACGCCTCCAGCTGACTACAATCCGGCGTGTTGGTCAGCTTTAGGGGCATGTAGAGTTGGGTGTCATCAGCATAACAGTGAAAGCTAACACCGTATTTGCGTATGATGTCACCTAGCGGCAGCATGTAGATGCTGAAGAGTGCAGGGCCAAGGACCGAACCCTGGGGAACTCCACACGTTACCTTAACGTAGTCCGAGGTCACATTGTTATGGGAGACACACTGCATCCTATCAGTAAGATAAGAGTTAAACCAAGACAGGGCTAAGTCTGACATACCAATTCGTGTTTTGATACGTTCTAATAAAATATTATGATCGACGGTATCGAAAGCAGCGCTAAGATCGAGGAGCAGCAACATAGATGACGCATCAGAATCCATCGTTAGCAATCGATCATTAGTCATTTTTGCGAGGGCTGTCTCCGTCGAGTGATTTGCCCTGAAACCGGATTGAAAGGTTTCACATAGATTGTTAGACGCTAAGTGTTCATTTAACTGCTCCGCAACAATTTTTTCGAGGATTTTTGAAATAAAGGGAAGGTGAGACACCGGTCGGTAGTTTACCATGAGGTCAGGATCGAGGTTAGGTCTTTTAAGAAGAGGATGAATAACCGCTTTTTTGAATGCTAGGGGAACAGTGCCCGAGGAGAGTGATAAGTTTATAATATTTAGCACTGATGGACCTAATAATACAAAGAGCTCCTTGATCAGTTTCCCAGGAAGAGGGTCAAGTAAACATGTTGTTTGTTTTATTCCATTTACACGTTGTAACAATTCCCCTAATGTTATTTCCTCAAAACAAGAGAAACTATTTTGGAGGGCAGTATCCGCCGTATATACAATCGTGTCAGTGTTAATAGAACCCCGTTGTAGCTGGGACGCATTGTCTTTAATCTCCTTTCTAATGACTTCAATTTTCTTATTAAAGAACTTCATAAAGTCATCTGCCGAATGGGTGGAGCTACTGGAAGGAGTCCCTTGTTGGGTTAGCGATGCTACCGTACTAAACAAAAATTTAGGATCGTTTTTATTACGGTGGATGAGATTTGAGTAATAATTAGTTTTAGCTGAGGTAAGCATGCGTTTATAAGTTATTAAACCATCACTCCATGCTTGATGGTGCACCTCAAGTTTAGTCGTGCGCCATTTGCGTTCCAGCTTTCTGCATAATAATTTCTGAGCTCTAGTTTCTTCTGTAAACCACGAGGGTGCGCTTTTTTGGAGCCTTTTTTAACTTTAGCGGTGCTATGTTATCAATGGTTTCGCGCAGGGCGTCGTTAAAGTTGTTAGTGAGGTTATCAATAGAGCCCACATATTTTGGGAACGGTGCCATTACCGAGGGCAGTAGGTCAGCAAGAGTTGTCGTTGTGGCCGTATTAATGTTGTATTGAGACCTAAGTTATTTATACTCTACCTAAATGATATTTGTTCAGTATCTAATAAATTGAAATGTATTATGTTTGCAGATGATACAAAAAATGTATATTGTTCAGGAGAAGACTTGAAGGAAGTGTTGAGGATAATGGAGGTTTGAGTTAATTCAGCTAAAAAAATGGTTTGATATTAATAAGTTATCATTAAATGATAAGAAAACTAAATTTATGGAGTTTAGTGGTGCAAGGACAAATTGTGAAGCAAAATTACAATTAAATCAAGTGAAAATTGATAGAGTATATGAAACTAAATTCTTGGGAACAATAATTGATCATTATAGCTGCAAGCAGCGTTGGTCGGATCCGCCTTACGCTGCTGCCGCCGCTACTCAAGCCCTGGTCTAAGTCAGACCTACATAGAAGTTTTTTATTCATGTCTCTATGACATTCCTGACAGAAGTTACAAGCAGTTTTGTCTGTGTTTTTTCTTAGGGGGCGCTAGAGCGCACTTTTGATTTTTGGGGTTTGGTTTTTTATTAGATGGCAATTTTCGCCAGTCCTAATGTGTGTGTAAAATTTGGTGAGTTTTGAAGCATGTTAAGGGGGTGAAATTACAGATCGTTTTTTCTGGATGTTGTTGACATTCCTAATGGAAGTTACAAGCAGTCTGGTTTTTTGTTTCTTCCTAGGGGGCGCTAGCGCGCAATTTTGATTTTTAGGGCTAGGTTTTTTTATTAGATGGCAATTTTCGCAGATCCTGATGTGTGTGTCAAATATGGTGAGTTTTGAAGCATGTTAAGTGGGTCAAATTACAGCTTGAAACGGCGGCGGAATAATAAAGAATAATAATAATAATAATAATAATAAAACGCACCAGTTTCAATAGGGTCCTTGGCCCATGGCAAAGGACTCCTGTGGAGTCCTTTGCCATGGGCAGGGCGGACCCTAATAAACTGTGTTGGAAACTGCATATTGAATATATAAAAGGAAAAATATCCAAATCTATTGCTATTCTTTATAAAGTAAGACACATGCTGAATAAGACATGCCTGCATATGTTTTATTATTCTTTTATTTTTCCATATTTAACGTATTGTGTTGAAATTTGGGGAAATGTTTATAAAACAAACATAGACCCAATAATAAAACTTCAAAAAAGGGTCATTAGAATAATACACAAAGCCTGCTACTATGAACATACCAATCCATTATTTATGAGTTCAAATGTATTAACATTTTCAGATATTGTGTTTTTAAAAACAATGGAAATTATGTTTCGAGTAAAAAACAACAGCCTTCCAGCTTGTATTCTCAGGCTATTTCATATAAGAGGAGAAAACTATCATTTACGGGGGATATCGATTTTTGAAATAGGTAAAGCGAGAACAAATATAAAATACAAATGTATTACAGTTTTAGGAGTTAAATGGTGGAAGAAGCTCAGTGATGAGCTGAAGACATGCACTTCTTTGGTAAGGTTTAAGAAAACATTGAAAGGTGAAATAATTGAAAATTATTAAATATAGTCACAATTACTTTCATCCCATTGATTTTGGATTTATTTTATTTTTTTATGTTGATGTTCCAGGCAATATAATTTTCTGTGAAGGTATAGGATAGGCAAATATAAGCTTTGGCTTCAGCCTTTTCCTTTTTTGGTCATTCTTTTTCTTTTCTTTCGTGTGAAAATGTGCATTATTGTACACATATAACATATACTGTAAAACTGATCACACACAATAGTTGATTGATTTGATTTGATTGATTATATGACCGAAATAAACTTATTTCATTCATTCATTCATATACTTTTGACCCAGCACATTTTCAGTGGAGCCATAATAAATTCATAAAAGAAGCAAACTTCATGAATGTTTTTTGTGAGCAACAAGTATGTGCTCCAATCACTACATCACAGAAAATAAGAGTTGTAGAAATGATTGGAAACTCCAGACAGCCATGACATGATGTTCTTTACCCCAAAAAAGCCAAAGAAAAAGAACAAAAAAGGCTGTTCAATGTCTTAAAATATTCTTACCCGTTCGGTTTTTTCGCGTGAGCACCGCCTTGAAGTCAGTGGTGTCGATCTCCCACGCCAGGGTGCTCTTCACGTTGCCGGGGGTCACGCCCTCCATCTCGCTATCCGACGCCGCCGCCGGTTTGGTCGCCGCGGGCCCGTCATCCTGCTTCCTCACCGCCGCCGCCTGGTTGAGGAAGGCGTAGTCGGAGCAGACGGTGTAGAACTTCTCCCGGGAGTGAGTGACCGGGCAGGTGCGGGGAAGGAGAAGCTCGCCGCTGGAAGCCCGACGGGCCGCCGCCGCCGCCGCCGCTTCCCGGGGGAGCGAGCTCATGATGAGGCGGCCGTCTCCTTCCTGTTCGCCGTCTGTGGGTCCTTGCATGGCGGCCTGGCAGGACCGTCTGAGAACATGTGTGGGGTTACAGTATTACATCAATCAATCAATCAATCAATGATCATTTATATAGCCCTAAATCACTAGTGTCTCAAAGGGCTGCACAACCACAACACAAACCTCGAAGAAGAAATGTTGATAATCAATGGCGGATCTTTTCTATGACGTCATTGTTTGACAAAGTGATGCAACATCCTGTGCTTTAACAAGTAAATACATGTTTGCTGTCAAATAAATGTTTTATACATAGTACAACAAAAATAACAAAATATACGGGAAGAAAAGCATTCAGTTTATAATCAATACTAAATGTGAGAAGGAGAGTATACAACTTATAATAAGCATTATGAATAAAATATGAATGGCACTGTACAACTACAAAATAAATGTGACCCCATTATTGACACACCCGTCATCATTTGAAGTGGGAAAACTTGCACAAACAATTGCAGACTAATACTTTTTTCCTCCCTGTATATATATATATATATATATATATATATATATATATATATATATATATATATATATATATTTACATATATATGTATATATATACACACACACATTATATATATATACATATATATCTATATATGACAGCTATATATAAATATATATATATATATATGTATATATATATATATTGGATTATCCAGAGAATGGTGCTCGATACCATGGTAGAGCGCAATATGTATGAGTGGGAAAAATCACCAGACTACTTCATCTCTACAGAACTGTTTCATGAGGGGTTCCCTCAATCATCAGGAGATTTTAATGGAAGCATTCACATACAATGGTTTATATAGGGCACAGAGTGGGTGGGTACAAGCAGGCGTAGGGGCGTGGTGATTGGCTCATGTGTTACCTAGGAGGTGTTTCCGTCTGTGGCGGCATGTTGAAAGGATTTCACTGCGCTTGTTGAGGGATAACAGGTCTGGATGATATAAAATAACCAGTTTCTCTTTTAAGCTTTTTAGCATTTCATGAAAGCTGCTTTTATAGCCAATCATGGCACCCACCTGTTCCCAATTAGCCTGCACACCTGTGGGATGTTCCAAATAAGTGTTTGATGAGCATTCCTCAACCTTATCAGTATTTATTGCCACCTTTCCCAACTTCTTTGTCACGTGTTGCTGGCTTCAAATTGTAAAGTTAATGATTATTTGCAAAAAAAAAAAAGTTTATGAGTTTGAACATCAAATATGTTGTCTTTGTAGCATATTCAACTGAATATGGGTTGAAAATGATTTGCAAATCATTGTATTGTGTTTATATTTACATTTAGCACAATTTCCCAACTCATATGGAATTGGGGTTTGTATATATATATATATATATATATATATATATATATATATATATAAAAATAAGGGTTGTATAGTATACCGGTACTAATTAATCAAAAACGGTATTATATTATTTGTGAAAAGTACCGGTTCCCAACAGCTGGTTTTACAAGCAAAGGAGCATGTTAGGCAGCGCACACACATAGAGTACTTACAAGCAGACACAGTGTGTAGACAGAAAAGGGAGAATGGACGCATTTTGGTTTAAAAAGTAAAGATAAAGGTGAAGTTATAACACTGAAACACCCTCAGGAAGAGCTGCTTTTTAGCTACTTCTAAATCACTAATCCTTGTAAGTTTCTTACAAGTAACATTATCACTGGAGGACAAGGAATAGCTAAACATGCTTCACTACACACTGTAGGAGGATACAATAGCTCACCGGCGTCACAATGTAAACAAAGGCCATGGGTGGATCTACACCTGACATCCACTGTAATGATACCAAGTACAGTAGCATATCTAGTCCATACTACTATTATTACATCGATATTTTGTATTGTCACAATCTTTTTTCCTTTTTTTAAATTCATATTATGTATATAAACTCAGGAAATATGTCCCCGGACACATGAGGACTTTGAATATGACCTATGTATGATCCTGTAACTACTTGGTATCGGATCGATACCTAAATGTGTGGTATCATGCAAAACTAATGTAAAGTATCAAAGAAGAGAAGAATAAGTGATTATTACATTTTAACAGAAGTGTAGATAGAACATGTAAAAAAAGAAAATAAGCAGATATTGACAGTAAATGAACAATAAGATTAATAATATTTTTTTACATTTTGTCCCACATAATGTGTACAAAATAATAGGTGTATAAATGACACAATATGTTATTGCAGACTAATTAGTAGTCTGTTTGTTTACTTACTACTAAAAGACAAGTTGTCTAGTATGTTCAATATTTTATTTAAGGACTAAATGTCACCTTTATTTAAAAAAGTGTCGAAAAACATTTTGGTGCCGAAATATTGGTATGGAGACAACCATATTATACAAGTTTAATTTTAAAAAAGGGGGTGAAAATGAGTGGTATTCAGTGAGGTAAGATTAATGACAGTTCATTGTTCCTGACAAATGAATTGCACTGAGTGGAGCAGATCACCACTCCAAGATGGCGGCCCCGCGTCTCGTTAGCGCCAGTAGGAAGTAGCATTCCATGCTGCGTCTAATTAGAAGATGTCTATGTTTGTTTCCCTCGGTATAGCTCGGTTGGTAGAGTGGCCGTGCCAGCAACTTCAGGGTTGCAGGTTCGATTCCCGCTTGTGCCATCCTAGTCACTGCCGTTGTGTCCTTGGGCAAGACACTTTACCCACCTGCTCCCAGTGCCACCCACACTGGTTTGAATGTAACTTAGATATTGGGTTTCACTATGTAAAGCGCTTTGAGTCACTAGAGAAAAGCGCTATATAAATATAATTCACTTCACTTCAACCGATTTTTTTATTTTATAAACCTATATTTAAAAATTGCAACATTGACAAACAATTGAGAAATAATAATAATGGAAATAAGTACAAAAACAGTACGAATCCCCCATGCTGGGTTTGCGACGCAGGCAGGCAGACCTGAGTGATGTTTAGCATCCTTTTCATTTAAATAGCTAAACTACATATTAAGTCCTTTGTTCTTATCCAATGTTTCCCTTTTACTAGTAGCGATAAAATCAATCGCCTTTCATAAAATGATGTTGGATCGGCGCCCATCTCCCGGAAGGCAAACTTGACCGGTGGAGCTGAATTTTAAGATTAAAGGCCTACTGAAAGCCACTACTAGCGACCACACAGTCTGATAGTTTATATATCAATGATGAAATATTAACATTGCAACACATGCCAATACGGCCGCTTTAGTTTACTAAATTACAATTTTAAATTTCGCACGAAGTATCCTGTTGAAAACGTCGGTATGATGTCTCGGATTGTAGCGCACATTTTTTTCCAGCCCGATCCCAGCTATAAATTGTCTGCTTTAATCACATATTCCACAGTATTCTGGACATCTGTGTTGCTGAATCTTTTGCAATTTGTTCAATAAATAATGGAGACGTCAAAGAAGAAAGCTGTATGTGGGAAGCGGTGTATTGCGGCCGCCTTTAGCAACACAAACACAGCCAGTGTTTCCATGTTTACATTCCCGAAGGTGAAGCTTTACTATGGAACAGAGCGGTCAAGCTAACACGGTTCACGGCCACATGTCGACCGGCAGGTTTCGGTGAGAAAATTGCGGTAATAATTCGGCTCTTACGCTTGCGTCCTCCTGCAGCTGCGTGGCTTCCCTCAGAGACACTGGCGGTCACCACACCCGTGGCCACACCCCTCCAACTTTCAGGTGCCATATAATCTCACTAAAACACTAGTAACACAATAAGCAGATAAGGGATTTTCCAGAATTATCCTAGTAAATGTGTCTAATATCTGTATCGCGGGGCGGTTTAGCTCGGTTGGTAGAGTGGCCGTGCCAGCAACTTGAGGGTTGCGGGTTCGATTCCCGCTTCCGCCATCCTAGTCAATGCTGTTGTGTCCTTGTGCAAGACACTTTACCCACTAGCTCCCAGTGCCACCCACACTGGTTTAAATGTAACTTAGATACTGGGTTTCACTATGTAAAGCACTTTGAGTCACTAGAGAAAAGCGCTATATAAATATAATTCACTTCACTGCCCTGTCTTTTTTTTCCCCACTTCACTCCCACAAATTTTTCATCCTCGCTCAAATTAATGGGGAAAATCGTTGCTTTCTCGGTCCGAATCGCTCTAGCTGCTGGTGGCCATGATTGTGAACAATGTTCAGATGTGAGGAGCTCCACACGCCACATCGTCTGCTACTTCCGGTACAGGCAAGGCTTTTTTATTAGCGACCGAAAGTTGTGAACTTTATCATCGATGTTCTCTACTAAATCCTTTCAGCAAAAATATGGCAATATCGCGAAATGATCAAGTATGACACATAGAATGGACCTGCTATCCCCCTTTAAATAAGAAAATATCGTTTCAGTAGGCCTTTAAGAGTATAAATCGATTAATTGTTACACCTCAATTATAATGTAAATGTGACAATTGTCCACCACAATGTTAAGATAATACGACAGGATGTTTGTAAAGATGATCATTTAGTGCACATTGTGACGGGCTCTGCAACTTGTCCAGGGTGTACGCCGCCTTCCGCCCGATTGTAGCTGAGATAAACAGCGCCCCCCGCGACCCCAAAAGTGAATAAGCGGTATGAAATGGATGGATGGATGGATGTGACGTGCTTCCAAGCTAAAAAAAATAATTTCAATGATGAAGGACAAATTAGCTCTTCAATTACCTGAGGTGGCGATGGTCTTACAGCAGGTGCACCAAAGTGTTCTTTCAAAAGCACATTTCTTATCAACGTGCTCACATTTGACGCACATTAGCTTGCTAACATGTCAACAATTAACGCTCACTTACTTCCTCTTCGCCAGCCGTCACTTCCGGTTTGGCGTTGACGGGCTGAACCATTCAAAAGAATAGGGGTCTGAACAGACAATATAAATATGGGAATACATAATTACACCCACGTCGAAATGAGACAATACTTATAAATATTAGTTTGTCTTTTTTTTAAAACATGTTTTTGATTTATTTGTAATACACGTCGTTGGATTTTATTATGTAGTTTTAAAGTGGCAGAAATATACTCCCCCCTGCACCGAAGCGCCCTCCACTTCTAACCAATCAAATGCGAGAATACCGACACGCCCATAGACACCTTTTAAGTAGAGGCAGCATGGAATGCTACTTCCTACTGGGGCTGACGAGACGCGGGGCCGCCATCTTGGAGTGGTGATCCGCTCCACTCAGTGCAATTCATTTGTCAGGAGCAATGTACTGTCATTACTCTTACCTCACTGAATACCACTCATTTATACCCTATTATAAAGGGTACATAATTTATTATTCATAGTTTTCTTAACAGTAGTATAATATTCTTATATGCTATAAGTCAGTGGTTCTCAACCTTTTTTCAGTGGTGTACCCCTTGTGAACATGTTTTTAATTCAAGTACCCCCTAATCAGAGCCAAGCATTTTTGGTTGAAAAAAAGAGATAAAGAAGTAAAATACAGCACAATGTTATCAGTTTCTGATTTATTAAATTGTATAACAGTGCAAAATATTGCTCATTTTTAGTGGCCTTGCTTGAACTATTTGGAAAAAAAGATATACAAATAACAACAAACTTGTAGAAAAATAAACAAGTGATTCAATTCTAAATAAAGATTTCTACACATAGAAGTAATCATCAACTTAAAGTGCCCTCTTTGGGGATTGTAATAGAGATCCATCTGGATTCATCAACTTCATTCTAAACATTTCTTCACAAAAAAAGAATAACATCAATATTTATGGAACATGTCCACAAAAAATCTAGCTGTCAACACTGAATATTGCATTATTCAATAAATATATTTATAAAGGATTTTTTAATTTTTGCCATTTTAAGAATATTTAAAAAAAAATCTCACGTACCCTTTGGCATACCTTCAAGTACCCCCAGGGGTACATGTACCCCCATTTGAGAACCACTGCTATAAGTGACCGAATGTCCAAAACTGTGGATATAATCCCAGAGAAGGGGGAAAAAAACGGTCAGCTATTTTTAAATTGAAGAAACAATATGATTAGATTGTATATACATGCTACATAAACAATGTATGAATATATCAGAATATATATCCTATATATCATAGGAACCTATAAACTGTAGCTCTGTTGCTGCAACAGCAGAGTTTATTCTGTCTTGACACTTTGTATTGATATTTTGTATTACATTCTTCCCATAAATGATCATGTTTACAGTGATTGTTATGGACAGAGGACACTATTGTATTTCTAAGGTTTGATTATTATTATACCGCTGCCTCTTTGAGCTGTAATTTGACCCCCTTAACATGGTTCAAAACACACATCAGGACTGGCGAAAATTGCCATCTAATCAAAAAACCAACCCCCAAAGCTCAAAATTGCGCTCTAGCGCCCCCTAGGAAAAAACACAGACAAAAGAGACATGAAACAAAAACCTCTATGTAGGTCTGACTTAGACCTAGATTTCATACACTGACATCCTTCAGCAAAAATCAACAGGAACTTGGCAAAAACCCCTTCAAAACAAAAGTTTCCTAAAAAAATTTCATTTTTGCCTCTTTGAGCTGTAATTTGACCCCCTTAAAATGCTTCAAAACTCACCAAACTGGACACACACATCAGGACTGGTGAAAATTGCGATCTAATACCAAAAAAACAACAACCCAAAACTCAAATTTGCGCTCTAGCGCCCCCTAGGAATAAAACACTGACAAAACTGCTCTTGGGAAGAAAACACAGACAAAACTGCTTGTAACTTCCGGTAAGAATCTCGTAGAGACATGAAACAAAAACCTCTATGTAGGTCTCACTTAGACCTACATTTCATTCATTGACATCCTTCAGCAAAAATCAACAGGAAGTTACCAATTACCCCTTCAAAACAAAAGTTTTGTAAAAACCTGTCACCTTTTTTCAAACATTATCTCCTCTGAGCGCGTTTGTTGTGTCGGCTTCAAACTCGCATGGGAAAGCGATTGAACGCTTCAGACTAAAAGTTGCGCAGAGACTTTTTCTAACTGCTCCGGTTTAGATTTCACAAGCCTTCAAAGAACTGCTGCGCTGATGCTGCTGCCGTCTCAAGATGGCCACTGAAAAGCAGGAAGCGCCAGCGTGACCACACAATGCAGAGAAGGTAGGTAATGTGCGGGTAAATATATGTTGAATGGGTAAAGGCATTGTTTACAATCATGGCCACCAGCAGCGAGAGCGATTCGGACTGAGAAAGCGACGATTTCCCCATTAATTTGAGCGAGGATGAAATATTCGTGGATGAGGAGAGGACTAGAAAGAAAAAAAGACTATACAGTGGGAGCGATTCAGATGTTATCAGACAGATTTACTAGGATAATTCTGGAAAATCCCTTATCTGCTTATTGTGTTACTAGTGTTTTAGTGAGATTATACCTTTCTTCAGCACCAGTCGACGGGTGGTGGCGATGCCCATCTTTGCCCTTTGCAAGGGACCCTCTTCGAAACACAATCTTTCGAAATGATCGCTGCATTAAACACTGTACTTTGTGTGTGTGGTCCAATCCAACCGTGTTCTCTTGACATCTGTTCCATAGTAAAGCTTCACAGTCATCTTTCGGGAATGTAAACAAGGAAACACCGGATGTGTTTGTGTTGCTAAAGGCGGCCGCAATACACCGCTTCCCACCTACAGCTTTCTTCTTTGACGTCTCCATTATTCATTGAACAAATTGCAAAAGATTCAGCAACACAGACGTCCAGAATACTGTGGAATTATGCGATGGAAACAGATGACTTATAGCTGGAACAAAATGTCCTCTACAATGCGTCGCCATCCCGCGCACACGTCATCATACCGCGACGTTTCCGCGCAAAATTTAAAATTGCAATTTAGTAAACTACACCGGCCGTATTGGCATGTGTTGCAATGTTAATATTTCATCATTGATATCATGTTTACGGTAAGAGCCGACTTATTACCACCATTTTCTCACCGAAACCTGCAGGTTGACATGTGGTAGGGAACCATGTTTGCTTGACCGCTCTGTTCCATAGTAAAGCTTCACAGTCATCTTTCGGGAATGTAAACAAGGAAACACCGGATGTGTTTGTGTTGCTAAAGGCGGCCGCAATACACCGCTTCCCACCTACAGCTTTCTTCTTTGACGTCTCCATTATTCATTGAACAAATTGCAAAAGATTCACCAACACAGATGTCCAGAATACTGTGGAATTATGCGATGGAAACAGATGACTTATAGCTGGAACAAAATGTCCTCTACAATGCGTCGGCGTCCCGCGCACACGTCATCATACCGCGACGTTTCCGCGCAAAATTTAAAATTGCAATTTAGTAAACTAAAGCGGCCGTATTGGCATGTGTTGCAATGTTAATATTTCATCATTGATATATAAACTATCAGACTGCGTGGTGGCTAGTAGTGGCTTTCAGTAGGCCTTTAATATCGGTATCGGCCAACAATCAAGCCTCTAACATTATTATAACCAGTGAAAAAGTTGTACAATGTAACTTTCACTGATGACTTGTTCCACCTTAACGCAGTAGTATGGTTTTACTTAATGCACCGGCAAAAAAAAACATGTTTCCTGACTTTAAAGGTAGAGGGTGACCCCAAAAAGAGAACACAGTAAAATTGTATTAAATAGACATTTGCTGGGCTTAAACTTCCGGGCATTCCCCAAAGTTTCAGTTGTCTTGGTGGCTTTGCAAGAAAATACATGTTGTCAATGGGCTCTGTTAGAGTAGGAGGAAAACTTACACAATTACTGGAAACCTTGTTTTGTTTTTGTAAAGTCACATTCTCTCTGACCTTCAGAACCCAGTCGACGGCGCATAAAAACAGACATTTTCTCCCAAAATGCACTTGCATGAAAATGTCTTCGTTCCAGTGTTTCATACACAAGGTCCACTTGTGTACCCTAAAAAATAAAAGACAAGAACCATTGTTGACACACACTTGTAAAGAATTTCCAATCATTTCTACAACTCTTATTTTTTGTGATAGAGTGATTGTTGCTCACAAAAAAACATTCATGAAGTTTGCTTCTTTTATGAATTTATTATGGCTCTACTGAAAATGTGAGCACTATGCTTGATGGTGGGATTAAAGTCCTCACCTTTCCTCCTCCAAACATATTGCTGGGTATTGTGGCCATTTTTGTTTCATCTGACCACAGAACTTTCCTCCAGAAGGTCTTATCTTTGTCCATGTGATGTGAATTATATTTATATAGCGCTTTTCTCTAGTGACTCAAAGCGCTTTACATAGTGAAACCCAATATCTAAGTTACATTTAAACCAGTGTGGGTGGCACTGGGAGCAGGTGGGTAAAGTGTCTTGCCCAAAGACACAACGGCAGTGACTAGGATGGCGGAGGCGGGAATCGAACCTGCAACCCTCAAGTTGCAGGCAAAGCCACTCTACCAACCGAGCTATGCCGCCCCGTCAGATGAAACTAAAATGGAGCTGTTTGGCCACAATACCCAGCAATGTTTGGAGGAGAAAAGGTGAGGCCTTTCATCCCAGGAACACCACTCCTACCGTCGAACATGGTGGTGGTAGTATTATGCTCTGAGCCTGTTTTGCTGCCAATTGAACTGCTGCTTTAAATGGGACAATGAAAAAGGAGGTGTTATGTCTTGACTAAGGGGAGGTGACGGCAAACAGACACCAGAGAGTCTCTGTTTGTCACCGACTGGTGAATGGAGGTGCAGCAGTTTGAATACAGGAAGAAGAGCTTGGGGGAAAAGTACACAACCCTGAGGAGTGCTGAGAATGACTCCAAACACACCTCCAAAGTGGTAAAGGAATGGCTAAATCGGGCTAGAATGAAGGTTTTCTTCCCAAAGTCCTGACTTAAACGTGTGGACAACGCTGAAGAAACAAGTCCGTGTCAGGAAACCAACACATTTAGCTGAACTGTACCAATTTTGTCAAGAAGAATGGTCAAAAAGTCACCCAGAAGCTTGTGGATGGCTACCAAAAGCGACTTATTGGAGGGAAACTTGCCAAGAGACATGTAAGCAAATATGAACATGTTAGTGTGCCCGACTTACCCGACGCAGGGAGACATGTTAGTGTGCCCGACTTACCCGACGCAGGGAGACATGTTAGTGTGCCCGACTTACCCGATGCAGGGAGACATGTTAGTGTGCCCGACTTACCCGACGCAGGGAGACATGTTAGTGTGCCCGACTTACCCGACGCAGGGAGACATGTTAGTGTGCCCGACTTACCCGACGCAGGGAGACATGTTGGTGTGCCCGACTTACCCGACGCAGGGAGACATGTTGGTGTGCCCGACTTACCCGACGCAGGGAGACATGTTGGTGTGCCCGACTTACCCGACGCAGGGAGACATGTTGGTGTGCCCGACTTACCCGACGCAGGGAGACATGTTAGTGTGCCCGACTTACCCGACGCAGGGAGACATGTTAGTGTGCCCGACTTACCCGACGCAGGGAGACATGTTAGTGTGCCCGACTTACCCGACGCAGGGAGACATGTTGGTGTGCCCGACTTACCCGACGCAGGGAGACATGTTGGTGTGCCCGACTTACCCGACGCAGGGAGACATGTTGGTGTGCCCGACTTACCCGACGCAGGGAGACATGTTGGTGTGCCCGACTTACCCGACGCAGGGAGACATGTTGGTGTGCCCGACTTACCCGACGCAGGGAGACATGTTAGTGTGCCCGACTTACCCGACGCAGGGAGACATGTTAGTGTGCCCGACTTACCCGACGCAGGGAGACATGTTAGTGTGCCCGACTTACCCGACGCAGGGAGACATGTTAGTGTGCCCGACTTACCCGACGCAGGGAGACATGTCGGTGTGCCCGACTTACCCGACGCAGGGAGACATGTTGGTGTGCCCGACTTACCCGACGCAGGGAGACATGTTAGTGTGCCCGACTTACCCGACGCAGGGAGACATGTTGGTGTGCCCGACTTACCCGACGCAGGGAGACATGTTAGTGTGCCCGACTTACCCGACGCAGGGAGACATGTTAGTGTGCCCGACTTACCCGACGCAGGGAGACATGTTAGTGTGCCCGACTTACCCGACGCAGGGAGACATGTTAGTGTGCCCGACTTACCCGACGCAGGGAGACATGTTAGTGTGCCCGACTTACCCGACGCAGGGAGACATGTCAGTGTGCCCGACTTACCCGACGCAGGGAGACATGTTAGTGTGCTCGACTTACCCGACGCAGGGAGACATGTTAGTGTGCCCGACTTACCCGACGCAGGGAGACATGTCAGTGTGCCCGACTTACCCGACGCAGGGAGACATGTCAGTGTGCCCGACTTACCCGACGCAGGGAGACATGTTAGTGTGCCCGACTTACCCGACGCAGGGAGACATGTTAGTGTGCCCGACTTACCCGACGCAGGGAGACATGTTAGTGTGCCCGACTTACCCGACGCAGGGAGACATGTTAGTGTGCCCGACTTACCCGACGCAGGGAGACATGTTAGTGTGCCCGACTTACCCGACGCAGGGAGACATGTTAGTGTGCCCGACTTACCCGACGCAGGGAGACATGTTAGTGTGCCCGACTTACCCGACGCAGGGAGACATGTTAGTGTGCCCGACTTACCCGACGCAGGGAGACATGTCAGTGTGCCCGACTTACCCGACGCAGGGAGACATGTCAGTGTGCCCGACTTACCCGACGCAGGGAGACATGTTAGTGTGCCCGACTTACCCGACGCAGGGAGACATGTTAGTGTGCCCGACTTACCCGACGCAGGGAGACATGTCGGTGTGCCCGACTTACCCGACGCAGGGAGACATGTTAGTGTTTCTGACTTACCTGATGCAGGGAGACATGTTGGTGTGCCCGACTTACCCGACGCAGGGAGACATGTTAGTGTGCCCGACTTACCCGATGCAGGGAGACATGTTAGTGTGCCCGACTTACCCGAGGCAGGGAGACATGTTAGTGTGCCCGACTTACCCGACGCAGGGAGACATGTTAGTGTGCCCGACTTACCCGAGGCAGGGAGACATGTTAGTGTGCCCGACTTACCCGACGCGGGGAGACATGTCAGTGTGCCCGACTTACCCGACGCAGGGAGACATGTTAGTGTGCCCGACTTACCCGACGCAGGGAGACATGTTAGTGTGCCCGACTTACCCGACGCAGGGAGACATGTTAGTGTGCCCGACTTACCCGACGCAGGGAGACATGTTAGTGTGCCCGACTTACCCGACGCAGGGAGACATGTCAGTGTGCCCGACTTACCCGACGCAGGGAGACATGTTAGTGTGCCCGACTTACCCGACGCAGGGAGACATGTTAGTGTGCCCGACTTACCCGACGCAGGGAGACATGTTAGTGTGCCCGACTTACCCGATGCAGGGAGACATGTTAGTGTGCCCGACTTACCCGAGGCAGGGAGACATGTTAGTGTGCCCGACTTACCCGACGCAGGGAGACATGTTAGTGTGCCCGACTTACCCGAGGCAGGGAGACATGTTAGTGTGCCCGACTTACCCGACGCGGGGAGACATGTCAGTGTGCCCGACTTACCCGACGCAGGGAGACATGTCAGTGTGCCCGACTTACCCGACGCAGGGAGACATGTTAGTGTGCCCGACTTACCCGACGCAGGGAGACATGTTAGTGTGCCCGACTTACCCGACGCAGGGAGACATGTTAGTGTGCCCGACTTACCCGACGCAGGGAGACATGTCAGTGTGCCCGACTTACCCGACGCAGGGAGACATGTCAGTGTGCCCGACTTACCCGACGCAGGGAGACATGTTAGTGTGCCCGACTTACCCGACGCAGGGAGACATGTCGGTGTGCCCGACTTACCCGACGCAGGGAGACATGTTAGTGTTTCTGACTTACCTGATGCAGGGAGACATGTTGGTGTGCCCGACTTACCCGACGCAGGGAGACATGTTAGTGTGCCCGACTTACCCGATGCAGGGAGACATGTTAGTGTGCCCGACTTACCCGAGGCAGGGAGACATGTTAGTGTGCCCGACTTACCCGATGCAGGGAGACATGTTAGTGTGCCCGACTTACCTGATGCAGGGAGACATGTTAGCATCAATACCTGTATGCATGTTGTGGTTTAAATAAGGGTGAAGGTGCTCTGCTGAAATCTTTTATTTTCTTCTTACAATACAATCCTCAAACTTAAGATGTCACCCAATTGACTTTATTCTTTCATTAAAACGGGGCCAAATTTTTTTTTTAAACCGGTCGTCGCTGACGTCCAATCAGAAGGGGCGGTGCCTGTGTAAGAGCCGAAACCAATGTTTGCTATTAAAGTCTGAACGCAAAAATGACTGACGATCATTTGAAAACTGAACTAAGATTCTCATGTCACGAACCAAACTTTCAGCCTCGCCAGGCATAATGTCTGCTTTAGCATTAGCATGCTGATGCTACATCCTTTACCAGGTGTAATGTCTGCTTTAGCATTAGCATGCTGATGCTAACAACCTTCCCCCGAACAAAACGTCTGCTTAAATAGCATGCTAAACATCCTCACCAGGTATAACATCTGCTTTAGCATTAGCATGTTGATGCTAACAACCTTTAACCGGGAATAATGTCTGCTTAAACATTAGCATGCTAATCTCCTCAACAGGTACTAACGTGTGCTTTAGCATTGGCGTGCTGATACGAACATCTTTTACCGGGTCTGATGTTTGCTTTAGCATTATAATGCTGACGATAACATCAAACATATTTTACCAGGCGTAACGTCTCCTTTAGAATTAGCATGCTAATGCAAACATCCTTTACCGGGCGTAACGTCTCCTTTAGCATTAGCATGTTGATGCTAACATCTTTTACCAGGCATTAACGTCTCCTTTAGCATTAGCATGCTAATGCAAACATCCTTTACAAGGCCAAACGTCTCCTTTAGCATTAGCATGCTGATGCTGACATCTTTCGCCGGTCGTAACGTCTCCTTTAGCATTAGCATGTTGATGCTACCATCTTTTAGCGGGTGTAACGTCTCCTTTAGAACGACCATGCTGATGCTAAAATCCTTTACCAGGCATTAACGTCTCCTTTAGCATTAGCATGCTAATGCAAACATCCTTTACAAGGCGTAACGTCTCCTTTAGCATTAGCATGCTGATGCAAACATCCTTTACAAGGCATAACGTCTCCTTTAGCATTATCATGCTAATGCTAAAATCCTTTACCAGGTATTAACATCTCCTTTAGCATTAGCATATTGATGCTAACATCTCTTAGCGGGCGTAACGTCTCTTTTAGCATTAGCATGCTGATTCTAAAACCCTTTACCAGGCATTAACGTCTCCTTTAGCATTACCATGCTAATGCAAACATCCTTTACAAGGCGTAACATCTCCTTTAGCATTAGCATGCTAATGCAAACATCCTTTACAAGGCGTAACATCTCCTTTAGCATTAGCATGCTGTTGCAAACAACCTTTACCAGGCATAATGTCTCCTTTAGCATTATCATGCTTCTGCTAACATCTTTTAACGGACGTAACGTCTCCTATAGCATTAACATGATGATAACATCTTTTCCCGGGCGTAACATCTCATTTAGCATTAGCATGCTGATGCCAACATCCTTTACCAGGCATTAACGTCTCCCTTAGCATTAGCATGTTGATGCTAACATCCTTTACCAGGCATTAACGTCTCCTTTAGCATTAGCATGTTGATGCTTACATCTTTTAGCGGGCTTAACGTCTCCTTTAGCATTAGCATGCTGATTCTAAAACCCTTTACCAGGCATTAACGTCTCCTTTAGCGTTAGCATGCTAATGCAAACATCCTTTACAAGGCAAAACGTCTCCTTCAGCATTAACATGCTGATGCAAACATCCTTTACCAGGCATAACGTCTCCTTTAGCATTAGCATGCTGACATCTTTTAGCGGGCGTAACGTCTCCTATAGCATTAGCATGTTGATACTGACATCTTTTAGCGGGTGTAACGTCTCCTTTAGAACTACCATGCTGATGCTAAAATCCTTTACCAGGCATTAACGTCTCCTTTAGCATTAGCATGTTGATGCTAACATCTCTTAGCGGGCGTAACGTCTCCTTTAGCATTAGCATGCTGATTCTAAATTCCTTTAGCGTTAGCATGCTAATGCAAACATCCTTTACAAGGCATAACGTCTCCTTTAGCATTATCATGCTGATGCTAACATCTTTTAACGGGCGTAACGTCTCCTATAGCATTAGCATGCTGATGCTAACATCTTTTCCCGGGCGTAACATCTCCTTTAGCATTAGCATGCTGATGCTAACATGCTTTACCAGGCGTTAACGTCTCCCTTAGCATTAGCATGCTGATGCTAACATGTTTTACCAGGCATAACGTCTCTTTTAGCATTAACATGTTGATGCTAACATCTTTTACCGGGCATAACATCTCCCTTAGCATTAGCATGTTGATGCTAACATCTTTTACCAGACATAACGTCTCTTTTAGCATTAGCATGTTCACGCTAACATCTTTTACCGGGCATTAACGTCTCCCTTAGCATTAGCATGTTGACGCTAACATCTTTTACCAGGCTTAACATCTCCTTTAGCATTGGCATGTTGATGCTAACATCTTTTACCGGGCGTAACGTCTCCTTTAGCATTGGCATGTTGATGCTAACATCTTTTACCGGGCGTAACGTCTCCTTTAGCATTAGCATGCTGATGCTAAGAGTTGCCCATTGAGGAGGGGGCGCTGTTAAAAACATTCCAAATAAAAGTTTGCATGTCAGTCCGCTGTCAATAAAAAAAGCCACAAAAAACAAAGCACCAAAAGGATGGCGAGCAAATCTTTTCTGTTGGGCATCTCCAATTTAAAAAAAAGTAAATTTATCGACCGTTGCCGTGGTGACGCGTCACGTAAGTGCAGGTCTGCAGTTTTAACTGCCGTTTTCAGAGGAACTGGGCCAGGGCTCGGAGCTCCGCCGGCTGAGGGCGGGGCCCCACACGCTCCAGGGGTTGAACGTGCGGGTCATCTCGGCGGAGGCCGCCGGCGACAGGTCGGGGCCGCTGAGCAGGTCCGCCAGGGTGGGCGAATTGGGCGGCGGGGAAAAATGGGGCGAGGAATACGGGGGCAAGGAGGAGTCTGTGCTGGTGGACCAGATGGAGCTGCCGAAGGTGGAGGCGGAGGTGGACCAGGACCAAGGGTTGTGGTTGTTCCCTAGGAGTGACTGAGACAAGATGGGAGACGTCAGCGCGGGCGTTCACGGCGGGCTGCGCCTGGCGGCTCTTACCGAGGTGGGGGAGGTGGGAGAGGTGGAGTTGGCGGGCCAGGAGTGCAGAGAGTCGGGGCCGGGCACCGCCCACACGGACGATGGCACCGTGATGAAGTCGGGCCGGCTCTGCTCGGGCTCGGACAGCTTCTGGAGGCCCATGTCGCTGAAGACTACAAGGAGAGAGGCCGGGGTCATGCCGAGGTCTGGAGGCCGAGGCCGTGGTCGCCGTGTGAGGCTTACCTCCTGTCAGGTTGAAGGAGTTGTTGGGCCCGAACGCGGAGAAGGAGTTGGTGGAGTGAGGCTGGGAAGTACCGCTCATGTCGACGGGACTCCACAACCCCGAGCTGCGACGCAAACACACACAACTTCACAGTGGGATGTGACGCCACAATACTCAAAATCAATCAATCAATGTTTATTTATATAGCCCCCAATGTGTGATGTGATGTGAATTATATTTATATAGCGCTTTTCTCAAGTGACTCAAAGCGCTTTACATAGTGACACCCAATATCTAAGTCACATTTAAACCAGTGTGGGTGGCACTGGGAGCAGGTGGGTAAAGTGTCTTGCCCAAAGACACAACGGCAGTGACTAGGATGGCGGAGGTAGCCCGATTTAGCCATTCCTTTACCACTTTGGGTAAGTCGGGCACACTAACATGTCTCCCTGCGTCGGGTAAGTTGGGCACACTAACATGTCTCCCTGCGTCGGGTAAGTCGGGCACACTAACATGTCTCCCTGCGTCGGGTAAGTCGGGCACACTAACATGTCTCCCTGCGTCGGGTAAGTCGGGCACACTAACATGTCTCCCTGCGTCGGGTAAGTCGGGCACACTAACATGTCTCCCTGCGTCGGGTAAGTCGGGCACACTAACATGTCTCCCTGCGTCGGGTAAGTCGGGCACACTAACATGTCTCCCTGCGTCGGGTAAGTCGGGCACACTAACATGTCTCCCTGCGTCGGGTAAGTCGGGCACACCAACATGTCTCCCTGCGTCGGGTAAGTCGGGCACACCAACATGTCTCCCTGCGTCGGGTAAGTCGGGCACACCAACATGTCTCCCTGCGTCGGGTAAGTCGGGCACACTAACATGTCTCCCTGCGTCGGGTAAGTCGGGCACACTAACATGTCTCCCTGCGTCGGGTAAGTCGGGCACACTAACATGTCTCCCTGCGTCGGGTAAGTCAGGCACACCAACATGTCTCCCTGCCTCGGGTAAGTCGGGCACACCGACATGTCTCCCTGCGTCGGGTAAGTCGGGCACACCGACATGTCTCCCTGCGTCGGGTAAGTCGGGCACACCAACATGTCTCCCTGCGTCGGGTAAGTCGGGCACACTAACATGTCTCCCTGCCTCGGGTAAGTCGGGCACACTAACATGTCTCCCTGCGTCGGGTAAGTCGGGCACACTAACATGTCTCCCTGCGTCGGGTAAGTCGGGCACACTAACATGTCTCCCTGCGTCGGGTAAGTCGGGCACACTAACATGTCTCCCTGCGTCGGGTAAGTCGGGCACACTAACATGTCTCCCTGCGTCGGGTAAGTCGGGCACACTAACATGTCTCCCTGCGTCGGGTAAGTCGGGCACACTAACATGTCTCCCTGCGTCGGGTAAGTCGGGCACACTAACATGTCTCCCTGCGTCGGGTAAGTCGGGCACACTAACATGTCTCCCTGCGTCGGGTAAGTCGGGCACACCAACATGTCTCCCTGCGTCGGGTAAGTCGGGCACACCAACATGTCTCCCTGCGTCGGGTAAGTCGGGCACACTAACATGTCTCCCTGCGTCGGGTAAGTCGGGCACACTAACATGTCTCCCTGCGTCGGGTAAGTCGGGCACACTAACATGTCTCCCTGCGTCGGGTAAGTCGGGCACACTAACATGTCTCCCTGCGTCGGGTAAGTCAGGCACACCGACATGTCTCCCTGCCTCGGGTAAGTCGGGCACACCGACATGTCTCCCTGCGTCGGGTAAGTCGGGCACACCGACATGTCTCCCTGCGTCGGGTAAGTCGGGCACACCAACATGTCTCCCTGCGTCGGGTAAGTCGGGCACACTAACATGTCTCCCTGCCTCGGGTAAGTCGGGCACACTAACATGTCTCCCTGCGTCGGGTAAGTCGGGCACACCAACATGTCTCCCTGCGTCGGGTAAGTCGGGCACACTAACATGTCTCCCTGCGTCGGGTAAGTCGGGCACACTAACATGTCTCCCTGCGTCGGGTAAGTCGGGCACACTAACATGTCTCCCTGCGTCGGGTAAGTCGGGCACACTAACATGTCTCCCTGCGTCGGGTAAGTTGGGCACACTAACATGTCTCCCTGCGTCGGGTAAGTCGGGCACACTAACATGTCTCCCTGCGTCGGGTAAGTCGGGCACACTAACATGTCTCCCTGCGTCGGGTAAGTCGGGCACACTAACATGTCTCCCTGCGTCGGGTAAGTCGGGCACACCAACATGTCTCCCTGCGTCGGGTAAGTCGGGCACACTAACATGTCTCCCTGCGTCGGGTAAGTTGGGCACACTAACATGTCTCCCTGCGTCGGGTAAGTCGGGCACACCAACATGTCTCCCTGCGTCGGGTAAGTCGGGCACACTAACATGTCTCCCTGCGTCGGGTAAGTCGGGCACACTAACATGTCTCCCTGCGTCGGGTAAGTCGGGCACACTAACATGTCTCCCTGCGTCGGGTAAGTCGGGCACACTAACATGTCTCCCTGCGTCGGGTAAGTCGGGCACACCAACATGTCTCCCTGCGTCGGGTAAGTCGGGCACACTAACATGTCTCCCTGCGTCGGGTAAGTCGGGCACACTAACATGTCTCCCTGCGTCGGGTAAGTCGGGCACACTAACATGTCTCCCTGCGTCGGGTAAGTCGGGCACACCAACATGTCTCTCTGCGTCGGGTAAGTCGGGCACACCAACATGTCTCCCTGCGTCGGGTAAGTCGGGCACACCAACATGTCTCCCTGCGTCGGGTAAGTCGGGCACACTAACATGTCTCCCTGCGTCGGGTAAGTCGGGCACACTAACATGTCTCCCTGCGTCGGGTAAGTCGGGCACACTAACATGTCTCCCTGCGTCGGGTAAGTCGGGCACACTAACATGTCTCCCTGCGTCGGGTAAGTCGGGCACACTAACATGTCTCCCTGCGTCGGGTAAGTCGGGCACACTAACATGTCTCCCTGCGTCGGGTAAGTCGGGCACACTAACATGTCTCCCTGCGTCGGGTAAGTCGGGCACACTAACATGTCTCCCTGCGTCGGGTAAGTCGGGCACACTAACATGTCTCCCTGCGTCGGGTAAGTCGGGCACACCAACATGTCTCCCTGCCTCGGGTAAGTCGGGCACACCAACATGTCTCCCTGCGTCGGGTAAGTCGGGCACACCGACATGTCTCCCTGCGTCGGGTAAGTCGGGCACACTAACATGTCTCCCTGCATCAGGTAAGTCGGGCACACCAACATGTCTCCCTGCGTCGGGTAAGTCGGGCACACTAACATGTCTCCCTGCGTCGGGTAAGTCGGGCACACCAACATGTCTCCCTGCGTCGGGTAAGTCGGGCACACTAACATGTCTCCCTGCGTAGGGTAAGTCTGGCACACTAACATGTCTCCCTGCGTCGGGTAAGTCGGGCACACTGACATGTCTCCCTGCGTCGGGTAAGTCGGGCACACTGACATGTCTCCCTGCGTCGGGTAAGTCGGGCACACTAACATGTCTCCCTGCGTCGGGTAAGTCGGGCACACTAACATGTCTCCCTGCCTCGGGTAAGTCGGGCACACTAACATGTCTCCCTGCGTCGGGTAAGTCGGGCACACTAACATGTCTCCCTGCGTCAGGTAAGTCGGGCACACTAACATGTCTCCCTGCGTCGGGTAAGTCGGGCACACTAACATGTCTCCCTGCGTCGGGTAAGTCGGGCACACTAACATGTCTCCCTGCGTCGGGTAAGTCGGGCACACTAACATGTCTCCCTGCGTCGGGTAAGTCGGGCACACTAACATGTCTCCCTGCGTCGGGTAAGTCGGGCACACTAACATGTCTCCCTGCGTCGGGTAAGTCGGGCACACTAACATGTCTCCCTGCGTCGGGTAAGTCGGGCACACTAACATGTCTCCCTGCGTCGGGTAAGTCGGGCACACTAACATGTCTCCCTGCGTCGGGTAAGTCGGGCACACCAACATGTCTCCCTGCGTCGGGTAAGTCGGGCACACCAACATGTCTCCCTGCGTCGGGTAAGTCGGGCACACTAACATGTCTCCCTGCGTCGGGTAAGTCGGGCACACTAACATGTCTCCCTGCCTCGGGTAAGTCGGGCACACTAACATGTCTCCCTGCGTCGGGTAAGTCGGGCACACTAACATGTCTCCCTGCGTCGGGTAAGTCGGGCACACTAACATGTCTCCCTGCGTCGGGTAAGTCGGGCACACTAACATGTCTCCCTGCGTCGGGTAAGTCGGGCACACTAACATGTCTCCCTGCGTCGGGTAAGTCGGGCACACTAACATGTCTCCCTGCGTCGGGTAAGTCGGGCACACTAACATGTCTCCCTGCGTCGGGTAAGTCGGGCACACTAACATGTCTCCCTGCGTCGGGTAAGTCGGGCACACTAACATGTCTCCCTGCGTCGGGTAAGTCGGGCACACTAACATGTCTCCCTGCGTCGGGTAAGTCGGGCACACTAACATGTCTCCCTGCATCGGGTAAGTCGGGCACACTAACATGTCTCCCTGCGTCGGGTAAGTCGGGCACACTAACATGTTAATATTTGCTTACATGTCTCTTGGCAAGTTTCCCTCCAATAAGTCGCTTTTGGTAGCCATCCACAAGCTTCTGGGTGACTTTTTGACCATTCCTCTTGACAAAATTGGTACAGTTCAGCTAAATGTGTTGGTTTCCTGACACGGACTTGTTTCTTCAGCGTTGTCCACACGTTTAAGTCAGGACTTTGGGAAGAAAACCTTCATTCTAGCCCGATTTAGCCATTCCTTTACCACTTTGGAGGTGTGTTTGGAGTCATTCTCAGCACTCCTCAGGGTTGTGTACTTTTCGCCCAAGCTCTTCTTCCTGTATTCAAACTGCTGCACCTCCATTCACCAGTCGGTGACAAACAGAGACTCTCTGGTGTCTGTTTGCCGTCACCTCCCCTTAGTCAAGACATAACACCTCCTTTTTCATTGTCCCATTTAAAGCAGCAGTTCCATTGGCAGCAAAACAGGCTCAGAGCATAATACTACCACCACCATGTTTGACGGTAGGGATGGTGTTCCTGAGATGAAAGGCCTCCCCTTTTCTCCTCCAAACATTGCTGGGTATTGTGGCCAAACAGCTCCATTTTAGTTTCATCTGACAGGGCGGCATAGCTCGGTTGGTAGAGTGGCCGTGCCAGCAACTTGAGGGTTGCAGGTTCGATTCCCGCCTCCCGACTTACCCGACGCAGGGAGACATGTTAATGTGCCCGACGCAGGGAGACATGTCACAAATGCCTCAAAGGACTGCACAAATCATTACGACTACAACATCCTCGGAAGAACCCACAAATAACTTGTGTAAATGCTAAATAAAAACTGAATACAATGATTTGCAAATCCTTTTCAACTTATATCTGGGGTGTTCAAAGTGCGGCCCGCAGCTAATTGTGTACCGGCCACACATTCTGGAAATGCTATTGCAAATATAAAAAATAGGGGTGGGCAAATTAATGCGTTAATTACGCGTTAACTCATCAATCTATTAACGCCGACAATTATTTTATCGCACATTTGCGCATGTTGTTTACATGCTTTTATTTTGTTAACGCCTTTTCTTAACAAGATGGCGTCACCCGGCGCCGAGGGGCTCTTGGTAAAGATGGAACATTTGGCAAAAATACCGGACAATTGTGCAAATTTCCTGGCTGGCTTACAGCGTGGTCACTCCGGGATCACTTACGACCGCCAGACAATTCTGGATGTGGATAGATCGGGCCGTTTTGGACTGAATGAGGCGTGCTTGCTAGACCGGCTAGCTAGCATGGGAATACTTTGCCGGCTACATCCAGCGGCCTGTGAAGCAGCGGAGTATATGTGTTGTCTGTCTATTTATGAATAATGCAGACCAGGAGTGTTGGCTGAGTTCTTAACGTTTGCTTTCAGAGCGTGCATATCACAACATACAAGATGCCGTCATGGCGACACAACCTATACCGGGCTACTGTACATGCTCGTCACTCCTGTTGCATGCTGGGTAGGGTAGTTCTTTTATTCCCTGGCTCATAACATCACAATATAGTACCATGTATATGATGCGTTCAGTTTATCAAAGCACCAAGCAAACAATCGGAAAATTCCCATCATATCAATTCCTAGATATGGTCATAATTATTTTAAGTGCACTACGCAGAATAAACACAACATTATTAATATTGCTACTACGGATAATTTGATCAAAAATTCCCTAAAACAGCCCACTACCTATAATATAGGTTTTTTAAACATAAGATCCCTGATAAAAAAAAAATGTTTCTGCTGTTACCTCAGAAATTGCCTGTTCAGATGTTATGATTGTGGCTCAGAGATTTGTATGTAGATTATATTTATTTTCCATAACAAACAGGATAACTTAAATACCCTGGCAGTGGCAATAAGCTCAAATGTTTGTATTTACATTTTTTGAGTTGATTTTCATCAAATATGCTATTTAACTGCTACTGTTTAACAAGGACTGATTTAAATTGTGTTTGCACAACAAATGTTTTGGCGCTTTTGTTCATGTGGGAGAATATTCCAATAAAGGTGCACTACACACTACTTTTGAATTCATTAATGGGCTTTGTGTATACAATGCAGTTAATCACGATTAATCGGAGAAATAGTGCAATTAACTTCGATTAAAATTTTTAATCGTTGCCCAGCCCTAATAAAAAAAGAGCACTTAAAAAAAGGGAAATTAGGTGAAATATAACAAGAAAAAGGTGCAATGTTGACACAAAGCTGCCATGCAGGCTGTTTTTTTTTCCTTGTCTTTCTTTATTTAGTTTTTTTGCCATTGCTCAAAAAAAAAAAAAAAAAAAAAATCCATGTTATAATTAATTTTTTTCAAGGCTCCAATTACTTCACTTTAAAATGTTTTGTGTTGTAAATATTGCATATATCGTGTGGTTGCCATATAAAAACATCCAACTTTTCTTGGACAAAAGAGCATAAGACAAACTAAATAATAGTTCAAATGTAAAATCGAAAGAGTTTGATCCTGTAACTTATGTGTTGAAAGTAAAAGAAAAACTTAATAAAAATGTATCACTTTATGAGTGGGGCACCCAAATATATCACAGTTATTACTCAAAAAATATAAAGTAATTCAAATCAATGTTGTCCTGCATTATTGATCTTTTAGGGCTTTAAGTACTAAATACTTCATATTTCATCCATCCATCTATTTTCTACCGCTTATTCCCTTTTGGGGTCGCGGGGGGCGCTGGCGCCTATCTCAACTACAATCGGGCGGAAGGCGGGGTCCACCCTGGACAAGTCGCTACCTCATCGCAGACTGCATATTTCAGTTTTACGATAAAAAAATAAGTAGTTTTGGACAGAAAAGCCATAAAACCTTTTTTTGTATTACTTTATATCAACTTGAAGTTGATATAGAGATTTATTGTAAGCGCTAAACAAAAAAATAAAATACTAATAATAATTTGACTTATTATTAACATTTTAATAACTGAGACCATTTATGGTCCCCGGGACCTTAAAGGTAAAATATAAAAAATAAAAAAAAATCCATACATTTTGTTCTGGTTTAAAAATGACCAAATATCAAAATGGCCCCCGCACATTTTCATTTTTCCATGTGCGGCCCTCAGTGGAAAAAGTTTACACATCCCTGACTTATATTAACTTGAATAGACTGCAAAGACATAATATTTAACGTTGGAACTGGTAAACTTTGTTATTTTTTGCAAATATTAGCTCATTTGGAATATGATGCCTGCAGCATGTTTCAAAAAAGCTGGCAGGAGTGGCAAAAGAGACAGAAAGTTGAGGGAAGCTCATCAAACTCTTATTTGGAACATCCCACAGGTGAACGGGATAATTGGGAACAGGTGGGTGCCATGATTGGGTATAAAAGCAGCTTCCATGAAATGCTCACTCGTTCACAAACAAGGACGGGGCGAAGGTCACCACTTTGTCAACAAATGCCTGAGCAAATTGTTTAAGAACAACATTTCTCAACGAGCTGTTGCAAGGAATTTAGGGATTTCGCCATCCACGCTACGTAATATCATCAAAAGTTCAGAGAATCTGGAGAAATCACTGCACGTAAGCGATGATATTACAGACCTTTGATTCCTCAGGCAGTACTGTATCAAAAAGCGACTATGTGTAAAGGATATCTCCACATGGGCTCAGGAACACTTCAGAAAACCACTGTCAGTAACTACAGTTGGTCGCTACATCTGTAACTGCAAGTTAAAACTCTACTATGCAAAGCCATAGCCATTTATCAACAACACCCAGAAACGCAGAAGGCTTGGCTGGCCCCGAGCTCATCTAAGATGGACTGATGCAAAGTGGAAGTGTTCTGTGGTCTGATGAGTCAACATTTCAAAATGTTTTTGGAAACTGTGGATGTCGTGTCCTGTGGACCAAAGACGAAAAGAACCATCCGGACTGTTTTCGGCGCAAAGTTCAAAAGCCAGTATCTGTGATGGTATGGGGGTGCATTAGTGCCCAAGGCATGGGTAACTTACACATCTGTGAAGGCACCATTAATGCTGAAAGGTACGTACAGGTTTTGGAGCAAAATATGTTGTCATCCAAGCAACGTTATCATGGACGCCCCTGCTTATTTCAGCAAGACAATTTCAAGCCACGTGTTACAACAGCGTGGCTTCGTAGTAAAAGAGTGCGGGTACTAGACTGGCCTGCGTGTAGTCCGGACATTGAAAATGTGTGAAGGCTAAAATATGAGGCAGGAGACTGTTGAACAACTTAAGCTGCACATCAAGCAAGAATGGGAAATAATTCCACTTAAGGGACTTAAGGGACGGCGTGGCGCAGTGGAGAGAGTGGCCGTGCGCAACCCGAGGGTCCCTGGTTCAAATCCCACCTAGTACCAACTTCGTCACGTCCGTTGTGTCCTGAGCAAGACACTTCACCCTTGCTCCTGATGGGTGCTGGTTGGCGCCTTGCATGGCAGCTCCCTCCATCAGTGTGTGAATGTGTGTGTGAATGGGTAAATGTGGAAGTAGTGTCAAAGCGCTTTGAGTACCTTGAAGGTAGAAAAGCGCTATACAAGTACAACCCATTTATTTATTTATTTACTTCCCATTATTTATTTCCCAAATGTGTCTCCTCAGTTCCCAAACCTTTACAGAGTGTTGTTCAAAGGAAAGGCCATGTAACACACTGGTAAAAATGCCTTTTTTGCAATGTGTGGCTGCCATTATATTCTAACTTCATGATTATTTCCAAATAAAGTTTTTTAATTGGAAGTTAAATATTGTTTATTGAATGGATCCCCATTAGCTGACGCCAAAGCGACCATTGGTCTTCCTGGGGTCCATATAGGAGCATACAAAAAAAAAAAATACAAAGAATAAATACATTACCAAACATTATACAACAGAAAAGTACAACATAAGATAAAAAAGCTAGATTCAAGTCATGTGGGCAGCTGCAGTAGGTGTATCTTCAAAGCTTGAATGACAATATACTTTGTAAGACATTAATGTGAGATGGCAACCCATTCCAGAATGATATACTGTACATCTATACATGACTGTATGTTTGAGGAGATTAGGGGCAGGGAGTGCCAAATAGCCATTGCGAGTGTCATGCATATGTGTGTTAGTCAGAGGTGGGTAGAGTAGCCAGAAATTGTACTCAAGTAAGAGTACTGTAACTTTAGAGATGTATTACTCAAGTAAAAGTAAGGAGTAGTCACCCAAATATTTACTTGAGTACGAGTAAAAAGTATGTTGTGAAAAAACTACAAGTACTGAGTAACCTGTTTGTTTAATGACGACGGCAACTAGTAATGCACAAAAACATAAAAATAGCAATGAACAAATTCACAGCCAGGAATATCTCTTAAGCAACTAAAACAATAATATATATTAAATAATATATATTTGGTTTTACACTGTCTTGAAAAAAAATGTGAAAATTAATTTTACCTTTGCAACCTCATTATACTGTTGGCTGAATTTTATATTCATATATGTAAGTTTTTCAATACCCGACCTATTTTTTGTGCCTTTAAAAAAAGATTTAGAACTCTACATTCAAACACTCTACCTCTAACAAGCAAAAAGCTGTGAAAACAATGATGCTGTGTTCCAAATTTAAGTTATTTACTGAGATTGAGTGAGCCTATGACTTTGCGCTTTGTTTATTTTATATATATATATTTTTAGCATTCTATTTTAGTTTCTTTGAATTTACAACCCCCTGGCGCTGTTTTGTACGATTTTTATACTGTTTCTGTACTTACTTTGATTATTATTTTCAACTGTTTGTAAATGTTGAAATTTAGAAATAAAGGTTTATCAAAAAAAAAAAAAGTGCAGTTAATCATGTGACCGCCTGGCTCTGTTTGATTGGTGAAACGGAGTCAAACGTCACCAGTGACGGCATTTGATTGGTGAAACTAATAATAATAATAATAATAATGGATTAGATTTATATCGCGCTTTTCTATTGTTAGATACTCAAAGCGCTCACAGAGAAGTGGGAACCCATCATTCATTCACACCTGGTGGTGGTAAGCTACATCTGTAGCCACAGCTGCCCTGGGGTAGACTGACGGAAGCGTGGCTGCCAGTTTGCGCCTACGGCCCCTCCGACCACCACCAATCATTCATTCACCGGTGTGAGCGGCACCGGGGGCAAAGGGTGAAGTCTCCTGCCCAAGGACACAACGGCAGCGACTTTGATGTCCATAGGTGGGAAGCGAACCTGCAACCCTCAGGTTTCTGGCACGGCCGCTCTACCCACTACGCCATACCAGTGACTGCATTTGATTGGTGAAACGGAGTCAAACGTCACCAGTGACGGCATTTGATTGGTGAAACGGAGTCAAACGTCACCAGTGGCTGCATTTGATTGGTGAAACGGAGTCAAACGTCACCAGTGGCTGCATTTGATTGGTGAAACGCAGGCATGTGATAGATCCTACTTTGAAGGTCTGTCTGACAAACCAAAACAAACAAAGCGTGCATTAACAGATCGATAAAAATCGGTAGCGAGCTGAATGTAGATAAATGGACCGGAGCAGAAGTAGCGTTTCTTCTCACTCAATGTATGTTGCATTAAAACTACTCTTAAAAGTACAATTTATCCCACAAGTTACTCAAGTAGATGTAACGGAGTAAATGTAGTGCGTTACTACCCAGCTCTGGTGTTAGTTGACTTTAAAAACTGTTTGTAAAAGTCATCTGGTGACTGATCTAACATGGCAGTTCTAAACAACATGAGGAGACTACAATGTATGAAAGTTAACCAGTCTAACCGCTCTGTTCTGAACAAGTTTGTTAGTTCAGGTCAGACTTAGTCATAGCAGACCATATTATAGGACAGTAATGAAGATGACAGACAACCAAGAACTGTATGACTTTAGTTAGAGCTGGGCGATATATCGACATACTCGAGATATTGCGGGTTTGTTAGAAAATGACTATATGGTGATATTGGAGTATACGCTCTCACGCAGTTGCTTTTCGCTGCGGGCATTACACTACAGGCTCTTCTCACGCTTTCTTTTCTCTCCTTCTCACAGAGACATAAAACAAGCGTACTTTCTTACATCGTTCACCATACGTATACGCCCTCGCGGAGCAGAGAGGTAGCGGCATGGGTAACGTTAGCTGTGGTGCGAGTGGTAATACGAGAGAAAGAAGGTGCAAATATGGTAACAGATGAAGGAAGAATTAATTCCCAAGAAAAACAGCAGGGGGTCCATCATCTGGCGGTGGTTTGGCTTCAAGCGGGAAGATGTCGAACAGACAACCCTAATTTGTCAAGTGTGGGGCAAAAGCGTTGCTACAAAAAGTAGCATTACTGCTAATGTGTAGCCTCATTTGAAAAGTCGCCCTGCTAGAGAATGAAGAGTGCTTACTCCGCATGTCAACATCTCCGTTCGGTGCCACACCATAAAAATGTCGGCCGAGGCAACCATTTCCACATCAACACCATATGAAAATAAATAGTCAACAGAAGGAGATAACATCCACAGGAACCTACCACATAGCGAAGGACATACACTATTTTATTTCCTATTTTGCAGCTCATTTTTATTTGACACTTATTGAAATAGCTTGTGTGACATCATGCACAAAAGTGCACTTTCTTTTAAACTATTTTGCCATTTATATTAACATAAAAAACTAAGTTTTCTGTGACAAAAAAAACCAAGAAACTTAAAAAAATAAAAACTTACAATTGACGGACATATCTGAAGTTGATCTAGAACTTAGGCGTTGATAGTAAAAAAAAAAAAAAGAAGAAAAAAAAAGTATGACTTATTTTCAACACTTATGAGGGGGGACCTTTGAGGTCCCGGAGAATTGTATTGGGATTGTTTTTGTCATTGCTCAAAATCATAATACTGAATCAACATTCATGTTTTTATGAGTTACTGACATATTTAAGGCTCCAATTATCAATAATATATATACATATATACACAAATATACATATATAAACACATACATACCTACATACATAAATATACATATATAAAAAATAAATATATACACACACACACACACACACACACACACACACACACAAATATATACATACATAAATATATATATATCCATCCATCCATCCATCTTCTTCCGCTTATCCGAGGTCGGGTCGCGGGGGCAACAGCCTAAGCAGGGAAACCCAGACTTCCCTCTCCCCAGCCACTTCGTCTAGCTCTTCCCGGGGGATCCCGAGGCGTTCCCAGGCCAGCCGGGAGACATAGTCTTCCCAACGTGTCCTGGGTCTTCCCCGTGGCCTCCTACCGGTTGGACGTGCCCTAAACACCTGCCTAGGGAGGCGTTCGGGTGGCATCCTGACCAGATGCCCGAACCACCTCATCTGGCTCCTCTCCATGTGAAGGAGCAGCGGCTTTACTTTGAGTTCCTCCCGGATGGCAGAGCTTCTCACCCTATCTCTAAGGGAGAGACCCGCCACACGGCGGAGGAAACTCATTTGGGCCGCTTGTACCCGTGATCTTATCCTTTCGGTCATGACCCAAAGCTCATGACCATAGGTGAGGATGGGAACGTAGATCGACCGGTAAATTGAGAGCTTTGCCTTCCGGCTCAGCTCCTTCTTCACCACAACGGATCGGTACAACGTCCACATTACTGAGGACGCCGCAACGATCCGCCTGTCGATCTCATGATCCACTCTTCCCCCACTCGTGAACAAGACTCCTAGGTACTTGAACTCCTCCCCAACCCGGGGATGGCATTCCAGCGTTTTCCGGGCGAGAACCATGGACTCGGACTTGGAGGTGCTGATTCTCATTCCGGTCGCTTCACACTCGGCTGCGAACCGATCCAGTGAGAGCTGAAGATCCCGGTCAGATGAAGACATCAGGACCACATCATCTGCAAAAAGCAGAGACCTAATCCTGCGGTCACCAAACCGGATCCCCTCAACGCCTTGACTGCGCCTAGAAATTCTGTCCATAAAAGTTATGAACAGAATCGGTGACAAAGGACAGCCTTGGCGGAGTCCAACCCTCACTGGAAATGTGTCCGACTTACTGCCGGCAATGCGGACCAAACTCTGACACTGATCATACAGGGAACGGACCGCCACAATCAGACAGTCCCATACCCCATACTCTCTGAGCACTCCCCACAGGACTTCCCGAGGGACACGGTCCAATGCCTTCTCCAAGTCCACAAAGCACATGTAGACTGGTTGGCCAAACTCCCATGCACCCTCAAGAACCCTGCCCAGAGTATAGAGCTGGTCCACAGTTCCACGACCAGGACGAAAACCACACTGTCCTTCCTGAATCCGAGGTTGGACTATCGGGCGTAGCCTCCTCTCCAGTACACCTGAATAAACCTTACCGGGAAGGCTGAGGAGTGTGATATATATCTATATATATATATATATATATATATATATATATATATATACACACACACACACACACACACACACACTTTATATCATAATATAAATCTGAAGTGAACCGAGAGACTTAAGTGTTGAAAAATTAAAAGGAATGACCTTTTTTCAACGTTTCTATGACTTAAGACGCCCCTCTGGGTCACCAGGATCAAACCTGAGAGGATCGCTGAATGCAAAAATATAATCTATACATTGGTGATGAAAATGAAAAATATCAAACATGTTTCAGTGTGCGGCCCTCAGTGGGAAATGTTGGGACACACTCACCTGTCTGAGCTGTCACTCTCCACTGAAGGCATGTGTGCCAGACTCCTGCCTGGTCCAGAACCACCTGGTGGGATGACAGACAATCAGGTTAAGGATGTAAAGCACGCAACAACGCCCCCTATTGGTTGCCATCAAAACTGTGCCGCTTTCATGACATCGTTCTGCATCCTGTTGCAAAAAAAAAAAAAAGCGCCAGAGCCACATCATTGGTACTTTGAACCTGCTCTTATCTTTAACCTGTCGCCCAAAAAAAAAAAAAAAAACAACACTGCTTAAGTCCATTCCAGACAGTTAATAGTGAACAGGTTAGTGACTAATTTCAAAACTATTCCAACATTCCACACTACAAAATAAAAGCGTGTACGATTCATAAGAAAGATGTTTTGACATTTAGCTGGGGATCAGTGACAATGTTTGTGTCTACTTCTTATCTTCATTGTCCAGGAGCGTTCCTACCTGGACTCTTGTCGTAACCAGCAGCCACGGCGGCAAAGGTGGGGTTGCCATTTTTGCCAGGGAGCGGACCAGGCGAGCACACTTTGTTTCCTGGAGCTTTCTTCTGGTTGACGTCGCTGCAAAATAACAACGGGGTGCGGTGAGGGTTGAGGCCATTGATCAGGCATATTCAAGCTTTTCATCAGCTAAATAGGCTTGATGAAACCATTTAAAGTGTGGTTGCTCATGTGGCCACAGGGGGGCAACAAGGAGGCGTATGTGTGGTTGCTCATGTGGCCACAGGGGGGCGACAAGGAGGCGTATGTGTGGTTGCTCATGTGGCCACAGGGGGGCAACAAGGAGGCGTATGTGTGGTTGCTCATGTGGCCACAGGGGGGCAACAAGGAGGCGTATGTGTGGTTGCTCATGTGGCCACAGGGGGGCAACAAGGAGGCGTATGTGTGGTTGCTCATGTGGCCACAGGGGGGCAACAAGGTGGCGTATGTGTGGTTGCTCATGTGGCCACAGGGGGGCAACAAGGAGGCGTATGTGTGGTTGCTCATGTGGCCACAGGGGGGCAACAAGGAGGCGTATGTGTGGTTGCTCATGTGGCCACAGGGGGGCAACAAGGAGGCGTATGTGTGGTTGCTCATGTGGCCACAGGGGGGCAACAAGGAGGCGTATGTGTGGTTGCTCATGTGGCCACAGGGGGGCAACAAGGAGGCGTATGTGTTGCAGTGAGGTGAGTACAGGAACAGTCATTCAACCCTGAGAAAAATCTAAATAATATTCAAAATTTCGACTTTGTATCATAATGGGTTTTTATTTCATATTTTCGAATTCTCAAAATTATGACCTTTTATCTTCTAATTTTGACTTTTTATTTCATATTTAGGGACCAAATGTCCCTTTGTGACAGAGAACTCTGTTGTATTTCTAAGGTTTTATCATTCTTTAGTTTTAAGTTTCACCTTAAAACTCATCTGTATACTCTAGCCTTTAAATAGACCTCGTTTTTAGACCAGATGATCTGCCGCTTCTTTTCTTTTTTCTCCTATGTCCCCCACTCCCTTGTGGAGGGGGTCCGGTCCGATGACCATGGATGAAGTACTGGCTGTCCAGAGTCGAGACCCAGGATGGACCGCTGGCCTGTATCGGTTGGGGACATCTCTACGCTGCTGATCCGCCTCCGCTTGAGATGGTTTCCTGTGGACGGGACTCTCGCTGCTGTCTTGGATCCGCTTTGAACTGAACTCTCGCGGTTGTGTTGGAGCCACTATGGATTGAACTTTCACAGTATCATGTTAGACCCGCTCGACATCCATTGCTTTCGGTCCCCTAGAGGGGGGGGGGGGTTGCCCACATCTGAGGTCCTCTCCAAGGTTTCTCATAGTCAGCATTGTCACTGGCGTCCCACTGGATGTGAATTCTCCCTGCCCACTGAGTGTGAGTTTTCCTTGCCCTTTTGTGGGTTCTTCCGAGGATGTTGTAGTTGTAATGATTTGTGCAGTCCTTTGAGACATTTGTGATTTGGGGCTATATAAATAAACATTGATTGATTGATTGTTATTATTCCGCCGCCTCTTTGAGCTGTAATTTAACCCCCTTAACATGCTTCAAAACTCACCATTATTCACATACACATCAGGACTGGCGAAAATTGCCATCTAATAAAAAAACAAACCCCAAAACTCAAAATTGCGCTCTAGCGCCCCCTAGGAAAAAACACAGACAAAACTGCTTGTAAATTCCGTTAGGAATGTCGTAGAGACATGAAACAAAAACCTTTATGTAGGTCTGACTTAGACATAGATTTCATAGATTGACATCCTTCAGCAAAAATCAACAGGAAGTTGGCAAAAACCCCTTCAAAGCAAAAGTTTCCTAAGAAATCTCATTTTTGCCTCTTTGAGCTGTAATTTGACCCCCTTAACATGCTTCAAAACTCACCATTATTGACACACACATCAGGACTGGTGAAAATTTCCATCTAATAAAAAAAAAAAAAAAAACCAAAATGCAAAATTGCGCTCTAGCGTCCCCTGGAAAAAACACAGACAAAACTGCTTGTAAATTCCGTTAGGAATGTTGTAGAGACATGAAACAAAAACCTCTATGTAGGTCTGACTTAGACATAGATTTCATAGATTAACATCCTTCAGCAAAAATCAACAGGAAGTTGGCAAAAACCACTTCAAAACAAACGTTTAATAAAAAATGTAATTTTTGCCTCTTTGAGCTGTAATTTGACCCCCTTAACATGCTTCAAAACTCACCAAACTGGACACACACATCAGGACTGGTGAAAATTGCGATCTACTAAAAAAAACAAAACCCAAAAATCAAAATTGCGCTCTAGCGCCTCCTAGGACTAAAACACTGACAAAACTGATCCCAGAAAGAAAACACAGACAAAACTGCTTGTAACTTCCAGTAGGAATGTCGTAGAAACAAAAACCCCTGTGTAGGTCTCATTTAGACCTACATTTCATTCATTGACATCCTTCAGCAAAAATCAACAGGAAGTTGGCAATTACCCCTTCAAAACAAAAGTTTTGTAAAAACCAATCACCTTTTTTTCAAACATTATCTCCTCTGAGCGCGTTTGTTGTGTCGGCTTAAAACTCACACAGGAAAGAGACCGAACCCTTCTGATTAAAAGTTGCCGAATGAGTTTTTCTAACGGCTCTGGTTTTGATTTCACAAGCCTTCAAAGAACTGCTGCGCTGCTGCCGTCTCAAGATGGCCGCTTAAAAGCAGGAAGCACCAGCGTGACCACACAATGCAGAGAAGGTAGGTACTGTGCGGGTAAAGATATTATGGGGCGCCGTGGCGCAGTGGGAGATTGGCCGTGCGCAACCCGAGTGTCCCTGGTTCAAATCCCACCTAGTACCAACCTCGTCACGTCCGTTGTGTCCTGAGCAAGACACATCACCCTTGCTCCTGATGGGTGCTGGTTGGCGCCTTGCATGGCAGCTCCCTCCATCAGTGTGTGAATGTGTGTGTGAATGGGTAAATGTGGAAGTAGTGTCAAAGCGCTTTGAGTGCCTTGAAGGTAGAAAAGCGCTATACAAGTACAACCCATTTATATGTTGACTGGGTGAAAGACGGAGGCACCAGTTTGACTCTGGGATGCAAAGAAGGTAGACAATGTGCAGGTAAAGATATGTTTTCTGGGTGATGGCAGGAAGCACCAGCGTGTATGGGTGAAAGAAAGAAGCACCACTGTGACCCCAGGATGCAGGGAAGGTAGGTAATGTGCAGGTAAAGATATGTTGAATGGGTAAAGGCAGGAAACACCAGCAAAAGTCGGTCCCGTCCATCGCTGCTTGCAGCTTTAATTAGGGTCCGCAGGCTCATTGCAAAAGGACTCCTGTGGAGTCCTTTTGCAATGGGCCAAGGACCCTATTGAAACTGGTGCGTTTTATTATTATTCTTTCTTTCTTTATTCCGCACCTATGCGCTGTAATTTCACCCCCTTAACATGCTTCAAAACTCACCAAATTTGACACACACATCGGTCTGGCATGCCTTCCCAACTTATTAGGCAGCCAATCCAGAAAAATCAAAATTGCGCGCTAGCGCCCCCTAGGAAAACAAAAAAAACAGACTGCTTGTAACTTCCGTTAGGAATGTCGTAGAGACATGAAACAAAAACCTCTATATAGAGCTGACTTAGACCTAGATTTCATAATTGTACCTTCTAGGGCAAAAATCAACAAAAATTTTGCAAAAACCCATTCAAAGCAAAATTTTCGCAAAAAATTCTATTTTTGCCTCTTTGAGCTGTAATTTGACCACCTTAAAATGCTTCAAAACTCACCAAACCTGGCACACACATCAGGACTGGCAAAAATTGCGATCTAATGAAAAAAACTAACTCCAAAATCAAAAAATGCGCTCTAGCGCAAATTTTTAATAAAACACAGAAAAAACTGCTCCTAGGAAGAAAACACAAACAAAATTGCTTGTAACTTCCAGTAGGAATGCCGGGAAAGACATGAAACAAAAACTTCTATGTAGGTCTCACTAAGACGTACATTTTAATAAATGACAGCCTGCAGAAAAAATCAACAGGAAGTTGGCAATTACGACTTCAAAATAAAAGTTTTGTAAAAACCCGTCACCTTTTTTCAAACGTAAACTCCTCCGAGTGCGTTTGTCGTTTCGGCTTCAAACTAGCACAGGAGAGAGTTTGAACCCTTAGAACAGAGTTTTGATTACTGCTCCGGTTTTGATTTTATGACCCTTCAAACACCTGCGCAAAGTTTCCTAAAAAAATGTCCTTTTTGCCTCTTTGAGCTGTAATTTTACCCATTTAAAATGCTTCAAAGTGCAAGTTAAAGATCTACTATGCCAAGCGAAAGCCATTTATCAACAACATCCGGAAACGCCGATCTGTAATTTGACCCCCTTAACATGCTTCAAAACTCACCAAATTTTACACACACATCAGGGCTGGCGAAAATTGCCATCTAATAAAAAACCAAACCCTAAAAATCTAAACTGCGCTCTAGCGCCCCTTAGGTAAAAACCCAGACAAAACTCCTTGTAACTTCTGTTAGAAATGTCGTAGACATGAAACAAAAACCTCTATGATGGTCTGACTTAGACCAGGCCTTGAGTAGCGGCGGCAGCAGCCAAAGGCGGACCCGACCAACGCTGCTTGCAGCTTTAATTTGGATTGATCTTGTTGTCTCTCAAGTATGAAATTCTGAATTTGGGTTTTCATCAACTGTGAGCTATTATCCAAATTCCAACTCTAAAAGACACATTATTGTTGTGTCGCGAAAGTCAACATTTTTAAAGAAATCAGTGGAAATGACTAATTGTAACTTACTGAGATACATTATGTATACATTGAAAGAGATTGGCCACAGACGTGGACACCCCCGTGTGCAAGGTGTGGTTGGCAGTCACGGCATGAGGCGCTCACCTGTTGCTGTTGAGGACGCTGCTGTAGCTTCCTCGGGACAACAAGCTGGGGGAGGTGGGCGGCGGCGGGGAGTAAGCCGTGGCAGAGCTTTTTAAGAAGGGGTCTGCGTTTAATGTCTGGAGGGAGATCTGCTGGAGACTATCTGCTGCTGGGAGGACGAATAAAGTTGCATGGAAAAAGGATGATTCCAGCGGGAGTGTAGAAGTAGGCACTTACCAACGCTGTGTGAGGAAATGGGCACGTCCCACTCCGGCAGCGGGAAGTCCTTTTCGCCCTCGGAGCCGCTACTATGACCCAGATCCTGCGTCAAGCTGCTGGACAGTAGTTTGGCCAGCAAGGCAGAGCGGCTCTCTTCTACCTTGGCATCAACTGCGGGAGGAAAAGGTGTTCAAGAGAGGGAAAAAAAACCACAAGGAAGTAGGACTCACATCTGGGTTTCTGCAGCGGCCGTAACTTAGGGGCAGTAGGGGCGGGGTGGAGAGTTTTGGACTTTCGCGGTTTGTTCTCGAGCAGCGTGACGTACGGCAGCTCCAAGGAACTGAAGGGAAAAAAAGCCAACGAAGGAGCAAGGTAACTAACACACCTTGGAGCTGACATTCCACTAAATACACACCTGGATTTTTCTACTTGGTTGTCCTTCTTTGAAGAGACCGTTTTTTTACTTTTATGTTTGGTAAGGAAACTGGAAGGTTCTTCTCTTGCTTCTTTCGCTGTGCTTGTTGTCCGTCCTTTCTTTTTTGCTGGTTCCTGGAGGGAAGGGAGGAGGAGTTTTACACACAACCACCATGATTGACCTGCCTCCAACTGGAGACAACATGAAAGCAGCCATGTCCAAACTGAGTGCTGCTTTCATGTTACCAATCTGGTAACAAATGACGGAGGAAGAATTAATTCCCAAGAAAAACAGCAGGGGGTCCATGGTCTGGCGGTGGTTTGGCTTCAAGCGGGAAGATGTTGAACAGACAACCGCAATATGTCAAGTGTGGGGCAAAAGCGTTGCTACAAATAGAAGCAGCACTGCTAGTGCGTAGCATCATTTGAAAAGTCACCCGCTAGAGAATGAATGCATGTCAACACATCCACAAAAATAGTCAACAACAGAAGGAGATAACGTCCGCAGGAACCTACCACATAGCGAAGGACGAACACTATTTGATTTCCTATTATGCAGCTCATTGTTATTTGACACTTATTGAAATATCTTGTGTGACATCATGCACAAAAGTGCACTTTTTTTGTTTTAAACTATTTTAGTGGCGTTCTGTACAAAAAGTGCACTTTAATTTATTGTTTTGATATGTCATCTTAGTGACATCATGCACAAAAGTGCACTCGTAGCTTGTTTTAAAATGTCTCTGACAATCTTGCACTTTCTATTTTGTTTCATAAATACTAGGGGTGTAACGGTACATGTATTTTTATTAAACAGTCTCGGTACGGGGGTTTCGGTTCAGTTCGGAGGTGTACCTAACGAGTTCCCACGGACATGTTAAGTAGCGTACCGCATGTTGTGTAAACAATGCACAGCGAGGCACAACACTTGGCATGCTAGCAGCGACCGGGCTAGGATAGACTGACCATACCTCCTCTTTTCACCGGATATGTCCTCCTTTGCGGGGCTGTCCGGGTGGAGTTTCTTAAATGCCTCAAATGTCCGGCATTTTAAGTTAGGGTTGCGTGTATTTTCAATGTACGTTCAGGGTTAAGAGGGGGTTAAAAACAAAACAAATTGTGCACGCAGCAGCATTCGTGAGGGAGGGGCAGAGACAGAGAGAGCGAGAGAGTTATGATAAACGCGCATGCGTTACCAGGCTCTGCTTTTAGATAGATTTATCCGATTTTTTATTTTATTATCTATAGCAGGGGTGTCAAAAGTGTGCCCCAGAAGCCATTTGCAGCCCACAGCTAATGTTTTAAAGGCCCACGGCACATTCTAAAAATACTATTAAAATAAAGAAAAACAAACAAATATGAAATAAAAAAGCTTAAAGGCAAATGTAATTTAGAAAAACTTGCAATGTTGACTAATAAAACAAAGCTGTTTTTTTTTTCTTTCAAACTGTCATTGCTCAAAACATAATATTGAATCAAAATCAATGTTATTATGAATTATTGACCTACCAAAGGTTCCCATTACTTCACATCAAATATTCCACTAAGAAAAATATTTTTGGTGGAAAATTTTGCAAATTTGGTAAATAAATAACTAAAAAAATTCTTTTTTTTAAATTTTCTTACAGGATTGAAAATGAACTGAACCGTGACCTCTGAACCGAAATACGTACCGAACCGAAATTTTTGTGTACCGTTACACCCCTAATAAATACACTTTTGCTAAATTGACTTAGTTGTGATTTCCTTCTCTGCATGAAAGTTTAAAAGTAGCATATATTAATCCAGTATGAAGAAGAATGTTTTAATGTAGACACATTGAATCATCTTACTGCTGTGATTATATGTGTTCATTCAAGGCTAAGACAAAATATCCAGATATATATTGTGTATCGTGACATGGCCTAAAAATATCGAGATATTAATAAATGTCCGTATCGCCCAGACATACTTGGTACCCCAAAGTAGGGCACCAAAAATGTGTTTTTTCACACTGAATAGAAGAAACGTGTATCAAGACAATGTAGAGCAGGGGTCACCAAACTACGGCCCACGGGCCAGATATGGTCCGCCAGCGTCCAAAATCCGGCCCGTGCGTAGTATCAAGTAAAAAAAATAAATATATATATATATATAAATATACATATTTTTTTATTATTATTTTTTTAATCTTTCATTTTTCGCCCATCCTTCAATTCATTTTCTACCGCTTGTTACTGGGTCTCCCAGGAAGACAAGGCACGCCAGCATCCAAAACCCGGCCCGCAGGTAATACCAAGTAAAAAAATATATATATATATACAGTATATTAATTTTTTTTATTATCTTTCTTTTTTCGCCCATCCATCAATTCATTTTCTACCGCTTGTTACTGGGTCTCTTAGGCAGATACGGCATGCCAGCATCCAAAATGCAGAGAATAATTCCACCGCACATCGTGTGTGGGACAATCATTGGTACTTTAACTTTAATTTTTAAAATCCGGCCCGCGGGTAGTCAAGACTAAAAAAAACAAAAAAAAAACAAAAAAAATCATATATATATATATATATAAATTATAATTTTTTTTAAATCTGTCCCTTTTCGCCCATCCATCAATCCATTTTCTACCGCTTGTTACTGGGTCTCTTAGGCCGATACGGCATGCCAGCATCCAAAATGCAGAGAATAATTCCCCCACACCTCGTGTGTGGGACAATCATTGGTACTTTAACTTTAATTTTTAAAATCCCGCCCGCGGGTAGTACCGACTTAAAAAAAAAAAAAAAAAGACATAAACCATATATATAGAAATTATAATTTTTTTTAAAAATCTGACCCTTTTCGTCCATCCATCAATCCATTTTCTACCGCTTGTTACTGGGTCTCTTAGGCAGATACGGCACACCAGCGTCCAAAATCCGGCCTGTGGGTAATAGTACCAAGTTTAAAAAAATAAAAAGTGTTTTTTATTTTTATTTTATTTTTTTTTAAATATTATTTGTTTTAATCTGTCCTTTTTCGCCCATTCATCAATCCATTTTCTACCGCTTGTTACTGGGTTTCTTAGGCAGATACGGCACGCCAGCATCCAAAATCCGGCCTGCGGGTAATAGTACCAAGTTTAAAAAAAATAAAAAAAGTGTATTTTATTTTTATTTAATATTATTTGTTTTAATCTGTCCTTTTTCGCCTATTCATCAATCCATTTTCTAGCGCTTGTTACTGGGTCTCCTAGGCAGATGCGGCACGCCAGCGTCCAAAATCCGTCCTACGGGTAGTCCCGACTAAAAAAACAACAAAAAAAGACAAATCATATATATATATATATATATATATATATATATATATATATATATAAAAATTATAGTTTTTTTAAATCTGTCCCTTTTCACCCATCCATCAATCCATTTTCTACCGCTTGTTACTGGGTCTCTTAGGCAGATACGGCACACCAGCGTCCAAAATCCGGCCTACAGGTAATAGTACCAAGTTTAAAAAAATAAAAAGTGTTTTTTATTTTTATTTTATTTTTTTTAAATATTATTTGTTTTAATCTGTCCTTTTTCGCCCATTCATAAATCCCTTTTCTACCGCTTGTTACTGGGTCTCTTAGGCAGATACAGCACGCCAGCATCCAAAATCCGGCCCGCGTGTAGACCCGACAAAAAAAAAAAAAAAATGGTATTTATTAATTTTTTTTAATCTGTCCTTTTTCGCTCATCCATCAATCCATTTTCTACCGCTTGTATTTGGGTCTCCTGGCCGCTCAAGCAAATCATATTGTCTAAAAATGCCTTTTCTCAGCAGTAACGGGACGTCATCACGCTTTCAATCAATTAGTGTACGAGGGGGAAAAAAATGGCGAAATCGTTGGGGAAACACATTAGACTACGAGTGTAGAGTTTTTAAACATCAGTGGATATATGACTTTTGTTCAGTTTGAGTAAAAGACAGTTTAGATTGTGTATATATATATATATATATATATATATATATATATATATATATATATATATATATATATATATATATATATATATTAGGGGTGGGCAAATTAATGCGTTAATTACGCGTTAACTCATCAATCTATTAACGCCGACAATTATTTTATCGCACATTTGCGTATGTTGTTTACATGCTTTTATTTTGTTAACGCCTTTTCTTAACAAGATGGCATCTCCCGGATGTACTTCGGCGTCGAGGGGCTCTTGGTAAAGATGGAACATTTGGCAAAAATACCGGACAATTCTGCAAATTTCATGGCTGGCTTACAGCGTGGTCACTCCGGGATCACTTACGACCGCCAGACAATTCTGAATGTGGATAGATCGGGCCGTTTTGGACTGAATGAGGCGTGCTTGCTAGACCGGCTAGCTAGCATGGGAATACTTTGCCGGCTACATCCAGCGGCCTGTGAAGCAGCGGAGTATATGTGTTGTCTGTCTATTTATGAATAATGCAGACCAGGAGTGTTGGCTGAGTTCTTAACGTTTGCTTTCAGAGCGTGCATATCACAACATACAAGATGCCGTCATGGCGACACACAACCTATACCGGGCTACCGCGCATGCTCCTCACTCCTGTTGCATGCTGGGTAGGGTAGTTATTTTTTCCCTGGCTCATAACATCACAATATAGTACCATGTATATGCGTTCAGTTTATCAAAGCACCAAGCAAACAATCGGAAAATTCCCATCATATCAATTCCTAGATATGGTCATAATTATTTTAAGTGCACTACGCAGAATAAACACAAGATTATTAATATTTCTACTACGGATAATTTGATCAAAAATTCCCTAAAACAGCCCACTACCTATAATATAGGTTTTTTTAAACATAAGATCCCTGATAAAAAAAATGTTTCTGCTGTTACCTCAGAAATTGCCTGTTCAGATGTTATGATTGTGGCTCAGAGATTTGTATGTAGATTATATTTATTTTCCATAACAAACAGGATAACTTAAATACCCTGGCAGTGGCAATAAGCTTAAATGTTTGTATTTACATTTTTTGAGTTGATTTTCATAAAATATGCTATTTAACTGCTACTGTTTAACAAGGACTGATTTAAATTGTTTGCACAACAAATGTTTTGGCGCTTTTGTTCATGTGGGAGAATATTCCAATAAAGGTGCACTACACACTACTTTTGAATTCATTATTGGGCTTTGTGTATACAATGCAGTTAATCGCGATTAATCGGAGAAATAGTGCGATTAACTTCGATTAAAATTGCCCAGCCCTAATATATATATATATATATATATATATATATATATATATATATATATGGTCAAATTTTTTTTAACCCAATATGCCCCCGGGTCCAAAAGTTTGGGGACCCCTGATGTCGAGGTACCTCTTTAATATTTGTCTCCACGTCGGGATTGGACGTCTCCGTGGTGGTGGAGGAACTGTCGTCGTCTTTCAGGTCGTCGCCCTGAGTCTTGCTGGAGAATTTCTTCTCTTTTTCCTCCTTTTTCCTCTGAGCTTTTGTTTTGCCTCGCAGCTTCGCTTTGGACTCTGCAGAAAAACACCACACGGACATGGACCGATGGTCCGGTTAAAGACTTCCATCTCGTCTCCGCCTCAATGCCTGATTAAAAAAAAAAAGACATTTAGTCCACCTTTGTTCCGAGGTGACTGAGAGCTCTGGTCCGGACTAAGTGGGTCTGGACGGTCCAGGTCGTTGTCCATAGCGCCGACCAGGTTGGCGTACTCGGAGTCGTCGGGGCACAGGGGTCTGTGCGGCGGCAACGTCGTGGCTGAATTTTGACCCTGGAGATCCGATTTGGTGCTGCGAGCCTTGCGGTATGTCAGCTGGCAGGTCGCTGGAGGACCGTCTTGGGGTGAAGTGCCGCCTCCTCCTTTGGGCAACAGCAAGGAGGAAGCGGCTTGCATAGAGGACCGGTTCAAGCCGATCCTGGAGCGCTTGTCGTGGCTGTCAGAGTCCGACAAGGTTCGGCTGTTACCCGGCCGGGCTGCAGGGCGCGCTGCTCCATTACTGGACACGTATAACGCCCTGGAGTTCTGAGAGGACTCACTGAAAAAGAAGCCAGAACAGCGGTGGTTATTTTGGCCACTAAAATGTAACTGCAACAAACTTTGAATGACCTCTAATATTCAATAAGTCTTTTCCTTAATACTGATTGTGTTGGTCTTTATTTGATTTCTTTTAGACTGGCAGATACAATATATACACACATGATAGCCATACTTGGTCAATAAAAAATAAATAATGAAGTAGATAAATAATAACCACTGCACAAGCGCCAGCCCGCTTGCCATGCAAGAAAAGAAGAGCACTTTCAACTAAGGTTGTACAATATTCAGGTACTAATATAGTACCGCAATACTAATGAATCATATTCGGTACTATACCGCCTCTAAAAAGCTCCGGTCCCCACCCTCCTTTTTTTTTTTTACGGGCATGACGTCGGGCTTCACGGTGGCAGAGGGGTTAGTGCGTCTGCCTCACAATACGAAGGTCCTGCAGTCCTGGGTTCAATTCAAGGCTCGGGATCTTTCTGTGTGGAGTTTGCATGTTCTCCCCGTGAATGCGTGGGTTCCCTCCGGGTACTCCGGCTTCCTCCCACCTCCAAAGACATGCACCTGGGGATAGGTTGATTGGCAACACTAAATTGGCCCGAGTGTGTGAATGTGAGTGTGAATGTTGTCTGTCTGTGATGAGGTGGCGACTTGTCCAGGATGTACCCTGCCTTCCGCCCGATTGAAGCTGAGATAGGCGCCAGCACCCTCCGCGACACCAAAAGGGAATAAGCGGTAGGAAATGGATGGATGGATGGACGTCGTGACATTGCTGGTTTTACTAGCAGAAGAGCATGTTCGGCAGCACGCACACACAGAGTACTTACAAGCAGACAGTGCGTGGACAGAAAAGGGAGAATGGACGCATTTTGGTGTAAAAAGTGACGATAAAGGTGAAGTTATAACACTGAAACACCCTCAGGAAGAGATGCTTTAAGAAATTTTTTAAATAAATGGGTTGTACTTGTATGGCGCTTTTCTACCTTCAAGGTACTCAAAGCGCTTTGACACTACTTCCACATTTACCCATTCACACACACATTCACACACTGATGGAGGGAGCTGCCATGCAAGGCGCCAACCAGCACCCATCAGGAGCAAGGGTGAAGTGTCTTGCTCAGGACACAACGGACGTGACGAGGTTGGTACTAGGTGGGATTTGAACCAGGGACCCTCGAGTCGCGCACGGCCACTATTCCACTGCGCCACGCCGTAATGAATCATATTCGGTACTATACCGCCTCTAAAAGGACCAATCCCCGCCTCCTTTTTTTTTTTTTTTACGGGCATGACATCGTGACATTGCTGGTTTTACTAGCAGAAGAGCATGTTCAGCAGCGCGCGCACACAGAGTACTTACAAGCAGACAGTGCGTGGACATAAAAGGGAGAATGGACGCATTTTGGTGTAAAAAGTGACGATAAAGAGATGCTTTAAAACATTTTTTGTGGTGCCCTTTATTTAGAAAAGTATCAAAAAGTATCGAAAAAACTTTTTGGTACTGATACCAAAATATTGGTATGGAGACCACCCTAGTCATGTGTATCAATCAATCAATCCTTACTTATATAGCCCTAAATCACGAGTGTCTCAAAGGGCTGCACAAGCCACGACAACATTCTCGGCTCAGATCCCACATCAGGGAAAGGAAAAGTTCAACCCAATGGGACAATGAAAACCTTGGAGAGGATTGCAGATGTGGGGACTCCCCCCACTCCCCTGGGCGACTGGTGCAATGGACATCGAGTGGATCTAGCATATTCTGAGAGTCCAGTCCATAGTGGATTTAACATAATAGTATGACAGTCCAGTCCATTGTGGATCTAACATGATAGTGTGAGAGTCCAGTCCATAGTGGATCTAACATAATAGTAAGAGTCCAGTCCATAGTGGATCTAACATAATAGTGTGAGAGTCCAGTCTATAGTGAATTCAATATAATAGTGTGAGAGTCCAGTCCATAGTGGATCTAACATAATAGTGTGAGAGTCCAGTCCATAGTGGATCTAACATAATATTGTGAGAGTCCAGTCCATAGTGGATCTAACATAATAGTGTGAGAGTCCAGTCCATAGTGGATCTAACATAATAGTGTGAGAGTCCAGTCCATAGTGGATCTAACATAATAGTGAGAGTCCAGTCCATAGTGGATCTAACATAATAGTGTGAGAGTCCAGTCCATAGTGGATCTAACATAATAGTGTGAGAGTCCAGTCCATAGTGGATCTAACATAATAGTGAGAGAGTCCAGTCCATAGTGGATCTAACATGATATTGTGAGAGTCCAGTCCATAGTGGATCTGACATAATAGTGTGCGAGTCCAGTCCATAGTGGATCTAACATAATATTGTGAGAGTCCAGTCCATAGTGGATCTAACATAATAGTGTGCGAGTCCAGTCCATAGTGGATCTTACATAATAGTGTGAGAGTCCAGTCCATAGTGGATCTAACATAATAGTGTGAGAGTCCAGTCCATAGTGGATCTAACATAATAGTGAGAGTCCAGTACATAATGCATCTAACATAATAGTGAGAGTCCAGTCCATAGTGGATCTAACATAATAGTGAGAGTCCAGTCCATAGTGGATCTAACATAATAGTGAGAGTCCAGTCCATAGTGGATCTAACATAATAGTGTGAGAGTCCAGTCCATAGTGGATCTAACATAATATTGTGAGAGTCCAGTCCATAGTGGATCTAACATAATAGTGTGAGAGTCCAGTCCATAGTGGATCTAACATAATAGTGAGAGTCCAGTCCATAGTGGATCTAACATAATAGTGTGAGAGTCCAGTCCATAGTGGATCTAACATAATAGTGAGAGTCCAGTCCATAGTGGATCTAACATAATAGTGTGAGAGTCCAGTCCATAGTGGATCTAACATAATAGTGTGACAGTCCAGTCCATAGTGGATCTAACATAATAGTGTGAGAGTCCAGTCCATAGTGGATCTAACATAATAGTGAGAGTCCAGTCCATAGTGGATCTAACATAATAGTGTGAGAGTCCAGTCCATAGTGGATCTAACATAATAGTGTGAGAGTCCAGTCCATAGTGGATCTAACATAATAGTGTGAGAGTCCAGTCCATAGTGGATCTAACATAATAGTGTGAGAGTCCAGTCCATAGTGGATCTAACATAATAGTGTGAGAGTCCAGTCCATAGTGGATCTAACATAATAGTGTGAGAGTCCAGTCCATAGTGGATCTAACATAATATTGTGAGAGTCCAGTCCATAGTGGATCTAACATAATAGTGTGAGAGTCCAGTCCATAGTGGATCTAACATAATAGTGTGAGAGTCCAGTCCATAGTGGATCTAACATAATAGTGAGAGTCCAGTCCATAGTGGATCTAACATAATAGTGTGAGAGTCCAGTCCATAGTGGATCTAACATAATAGTGAGAGTCCAGTCCATAGTGGATCTAACATAGTGTGAGAGTCCAGTCCATAGTGGATCTAACATAATAGTGAGAGTCCAGTCCATAGTGGATCTAACATAATAGTGTGAGAGTCCAGTCCATAGTGGATCTAACATAATAGTGAGAGTCCAGCCCATAGTGGATCTAACATAGTGTGAGAGTCCAGTCCATAGTGGATCTAACATAATAGTGAGAGTCCAGTCCATAGTGGATCTAACATAAGAGTGTGAGAGTCCAGTCCATAGTGGATCTAACATAATATTGTGAGAGTCCAGTCCATAGTGATCTAACATAATAGTGTGAGAGTCCAGTCCATAGTGGATCTAACATAATAGTGAGAGTCCAGTCCATAGTGGATCTAACATCATGGTGTGAGAGTCCAGTCCATAGTGGATCTAACATAATAGTGTGAGAGTCCAGTCCATAGTGGATCTAACATCATAGTGAGAGTCCAGTCCACAGTGGATCGAACATAATAGTGAGAGTCCAGTCCATAGTGAATCTAACATAATAGTGAGAGTCCAGTCCACAGTGGATCTAACATAATAGTGAGAGTCCAGTCCACAGTGGATCGAACATAATAGTGAGAGTCCAGTCCACAGTGGGGCCAGTGAATGTTGGCCCCACTGTGTGATTAGTAAAGCCTTGCACTCACTTTGAATCACTGTGCATTTGCACAATGTCCCTGAGATCAAATGGCCTCCCCGTCTCCAAGCTGCAGTTGGGTTCCACAGACACGCGCCTCTTGAAGGGCTCCCAGATGCTTTTAGCTTCCAGGTAGGCCGTGGCGATCACCAGCAGAAACATGAAACTGCGGGAAGTGTAACAAAAATGTCAGCCTTTCAAAGTATGGTATCACTCTGGTCACGGGGGGGCAGAGCCCTCACCTCATGATGACGGACACGATAAAGTAAAGCTCCATCTCCCAGCTGGGTCTGGGCAGCGTGTCGGCGCACGCCGCCAGCATGTGGTAGGGCAGGGAGGCGTTGAGGATGAAGATAAACTCCGAGCCGCCGCAAGTCACCAGCTTGAGCTCGCGGATCACCCGGGAGGAGGTGAAGTCTGGTGTGAACCTGGAAGACCGAGGGGAGCCTTGCTAATGGCCGTGGCGGGTGGAGTGAAAGGCAGCTCGCCGGACTAGCCACTTACGATATGACCAGGTCTTTCGAAGCATTTGGCTGGAGTAAAAACTCTTCACAGTTGAGGACCTTGAATCCGAATCCTTCGCACGCTTGCCCATTGATATTTGCGGAGCTAATGGTGATGGGGAGCAGGCCCGTGTTCTCCACGTGGAACGTTCTCTTCAGAGTGAAGTTTGGCTGGTAGATTTTTTTCTCTGCAGGAAGAGATCAGTTAGTCGGGACGAGAGCACGGAAAACATTCGACAGGGTTCCCACTAAAACTGCTTTGTAGGACATTTTGTCAATTCTCTTCTTATCAATGAACTTCACACAGACATACAAGGAAAACAATGATTTTCATGGTAAAAGTTGTTTTTCAAGGAAAAATAAGATTTTAAAGGAAAAAAATGATTTTCAAGGTAAAAGTTGATTTTCAATGAAAAAAAAAGATTTTCAAGGAAAAAAAAGATTTTCAAGATAAAAGTTGATTTTCAAGGCAAAAAAATATTTAAGGTACAAGTTGATTTTCATGACAAAAAAATATTTTCAAAGCAAAAAATTATTTTTAAGGTAAAAGTTGATTTTCAAGGAAAAAAAATATTTTCAAGGTAAAAGTGGATTTTCAATGAAAAAAAATATTTTCAAGGTAAAGTTGATTTTCAAGGAAAAAAAATATTTTCAAGGTAAAAGTTGATTTTCATGACAAAAAATATTTTCAAGGAAAAAATGATTTTCAAGGTAAAAGTTGATTTTCAAGGAAATAAAAGATTTTCAAGGTAAAAGTTGATTTTCAATGAAAAAAAAAGATTTTCAAGGAAAAAAAAGATTTTCAAGATAAAGTTGATTTTCAAAGAAAAAAAATATTTTCAAGGTAAAAGTTGATTTTCAATGAAAAACAAAATTTTCAAGGAAAAAAAATATTTTCAAGGTAAAAGTTGATTTTCAAGGCAAAAAAATATTTAAGGTAAAAGTTGATTTTCATGACAAAAAAAGATTTTCAAGGAAAAAAATTATTTTTAAGGTAAAAGTTGATTTTCAAGGAAAAAAAATATTTTCAAGGTAAAAGTGGATTTTCATGACAAAAAAATATTTTCAAGGAAAAAATGATTTTCAAGGTAAAAGTTGATTTTCAAGGAAATAAAAGATTTTCAAGGTAAAAGTTGATTTTCAAGGAAAAAAATGATTTTCAAGGGAAAAAATATTTTCAAGGTAAAAGATGATTTTCATGCCCCAAAAATATTTTCAAGGAAAAAAATTATTTTCAAGGAAAAAAAATATTTTCAAGGTAAAGTTGATTTTCAAGGAAAAAAATATGTTCAAGGAAAAATCTGATTTTCAAGGTGAAAGTTGATTTTCCAGGAAATATATTTTCAAGGTAAAAGTTGATTTTCATGACAAAAAATATTTAAGGAAAAAATGATTTTCAAGGAAAAAAAATATTTTCAAGGTGAAGTTGATTTTCAAGGAAAAAAATATTTTCAAGGTAAACGTTGATTTTAATGACAAAAAAGATTTTCAAGGAAAAAAATGATTTTCAAGGTGAAAGTTGATTTTCCAGGAAAAAAAATATTTTCAAGGTAAAAGTTGATTTTCATGCCCCAAAAATATTTTCAAGGAAAAAAATGATTTCAAGGTAAAAGTTGATTTTCAATGAAAAAAAATATTTTCAAAGAAAAAAACGATTTTCAAGGTAAAAGTTGATTTTCAAGGAAAAAAAATATTTAAGGAAAAAAAATATTTTCAAGGTAAAGTTGATTTTCAAGGAAATAAAATATTTTCAAGGTAAAAGTTGATTTTCATGACAAAAAAATATTTTCAAGGAAAAAAATTATTTTCAAGGTAAAAGTTGATTTTCAAAGAAAGAAAATATTTTCAAGGTGAAGTTGATTTTCAAGGGAAAAAAATATTTTCAAGGTAAAAGTTGATTTTGATGACAAAAAAAATATTTCCAAGGAAAAAAATGATTTTCAAGGTAAAAGGTGATTTTCAAGGAAAAAAAATATTTTCAAGGTAAAAGTTGATTTTCATGACAAAAAAAGATTTTCAAGGAAAAAATGATTTTCAAGGTAAAAGTTGATTTTCAAGGTAAAGTTGATTTTCAAGGAAAAAAAATATTTTCAATGTAAAAGTTGATTTTCATGACAAAAATATTTTCAAAGAAAAAAAAGATTTTCAAGGTAAAAGTTGATTTTCAAAGAAAAAAAAGATTTTCAAGGTAAAAGTTGATTTTCATGACAAATAAAGATTTTCAAGGAATATTTTGTCAATATTCAGTGTTTTATCGTTCATAGAAAAAAAAATTAAATTACATTACATTTTCTAAGGCGGTCGGTCCGTCATAACATTTTTAGCAGTGTTTTGTATTAGTGTTCATAAAAATAGATACACCGGCCCACAGACACATTTTTTCTTCTAAATGTGGCCCCCGAGTCAAAATAATTAACCAGGCCTGTCCAAAGGTATATGTATTAAATAATCATCTTTGTAATTAACACATGCTTTCATATCATTTGACAAGGTTGGAAACTGTCAGTAGGTTGGATATAATTTTTAAATATGATAAAAATCAAGAGTAAAATGACAGATTTAGTGTTAATGGTCTTTCCAAGGTTCCTCTGTAGTGGAAATGTTGAACCCCTGGTTTAAAGTCAATTGTAACCATTTCTGATTTTTTTTTATGTCAAATAGACAACTTCAATTTGTCAAGGGTGGGGCAAAAGTGTTGCTACCAAAAGTAGTATTACTGCTTATACGTAGCATCATTTGAAAAGTCACCCTGCTATAGAATGAAGAGTGCTTGAAACTCCGCATGTCAACATCTCCATTCGGTGGCACACCATCAAAATGCTGAGGCAACCATTTCCAGATTAACACCGTATGAAAAAACTAGTCAACAACAAAAGGAGATAACGTCCGCAGGAACCTACCACATAGCGAAGGACATACATTACTTGATTTCCTATTATGCAGCTCATTTTTATTTGACACTTATTGAAATATCTTGTGTGACATCATGCACAAAAGTGCACTTTATTTGTTTTGAAGTACTGTAGTGGCGTTCTGTACAAAAAGTGCACTTTATCGTATTTTTCAGACTATAAGACGCAGTTTTTTCATAGTTTGGCCTGGGGTGCGACTTATGTGTGAAATTGTTAACACGTTACCGTAAAATATCAAACAATATTATTTAGATCTTTCACGTAAGAGACTAGATGTATAAGATTTCATGGGATTTATGTATTAGGAGTGAGAGATAGTTTGGTAAAGGTATAGCATGTTCTATATGTTATAGTTATTTGAAAGACTCTTACCATAATGTTAAGCTAACATACCAGTTGGTTATTTATGCCTCATATAACCTACACTTATTCAGCCTGTTGTTCACTATTCTTTATTTATTTGAAATTGCCTTTCAAATGTCTATTCTTGCTGTTGGGTTTTATCAAATACATTTCCCCCAAAAATGCGACTTGTGTTTTTTTCCTTCTTTATTATGCATTTTCAGCAGGTGCGGCTTATACTCTGGAGCAATTTACAGTATTTCCTTGAATTGCCGCCGGGGCGCTAATTAACTTAAAGCCTCTTCTCACTCCGGCGCTTACCAAAGGCATGCGGTAAATTTAGGCCTGCGCTTAAAAATTTTGAGTGTGATGTAAGGATACCATCATGAAAATTACATTTAAATAAAAAAAACGTTATTTTAATCTTACCTTTACTTATAAATGAAGTCCATGCCCAGCTCCTTCTGATCAAAAGCATCGATAACTTGTTTATAGAAGTCTTCCTTATCTTTCTTCAGTTTTAAAAGTCTCTCTGTCTCGATGGAGATCTTCCTTTATTACCTCCTGCTTCCATTGAAAGTCCAGTTTAGAAAACGGTTTTATTTTAGATATGTAATCCTCCATGTTAAAAGTGAAAGCGAGAGGAAAAAATGAACTCTTGCTGCTTGTTGTCACTTCGTCTGCAGCCGAGTTGTCGCAAGAGGCGGGAGTCATTTAATGACTCATATTTGACACACGCAGCTACGGTATATTAATAAAACATAGCTGCTTACTGTTCTTTTTAGCATATTCAATAGCTTGGACCTTAAATCCTACTGAACAGCTCTTAATCTTCTTCCCTTTATGTGATTTGAAATTATTGAAATCAGCCTCCTCCATTTTGAAAATGATGACAGGTGAAGTGTCACTCGTGACGTGACGAGTTTGACCCGGTGGAAATTCTGGGCATATGCTAATTATTTGGCGAAATGAGTTTGACCCGGCTTAAATTCTAGACATGCGCTAATAAAAATAATATTTTTGCAAAACGAGTTTGACCAGGCAGTAATTCAAGGCAGGCGCATACTATATACCCGGCGGCAATTCAAGGAAATACGGTTTACTTTGAAAAATACGGTATAATTTAGTGGTTTGATGTGATTTTTTTTTTTCTCCTATTGCAGGTGGTTCTAAACCTCGCAATAAAGGAAGGAAGACTGAACGAATACATCGGGTTCATCCTCTGGTGAGGCCATTTGACGGACTCTTAAACTCACTATCTGTGCAGTCTCTCAGCAGAGCTTCGGTCATCTTAAACCTCAGCGAGCTTCCGCGACCCGGGGGTTTCCCGGCCACCTTCAAGCTCTCCGTGGCGCCGTGTCCGTGCAGGACGATGGTGTCGATCACGGTCAGGTTATTTCTGAAAAGAAAGAAAATTGAGGACGTGGACGGGCGGTAGGGGGACATTCCATTCATTCCAAAGCTGTGACCTTACCGGACTATGAGCAGGGAGGAGACGCTGTGGTTGCCGACCGGCGTGAATCGGACGTAAAAGGACCGGACTTCCCTGGGCATCAGGACCATGTTGTACACGAAGGGTTTGCTCGATCCCTCCACAAAGCCCATACTGCTCTTGACTAAGGAGATCTGGGGAGCAGCCAAGATGTCTCGTCCCGAGAGCAAGATGGTGTAGCCTCACACGATATGCGCCTCACTCACCTGCTTTCTGTGGACCTGGAACTCCAGGGTGTTCGTGTCAATGTTGATGTTGGATAGATTTTCTGGCTGCAACCTGGCAAAGGAGTCGGAAGATGTCAGGACATCAATCTTAAACAGTCCAGAAACAATCGGTATGTTTCTCAAAGCCCTGACAAGACCCAGGAACAGACGACAATGGAGGAAACGAGATGTGTTAGAAAAATTGTGTAAATTGTGTGTGAATTATCAAAAACACTTTCAGATCTCTTTTATTTAATTGAGGAGTTGAGAGCTGTCCTTCTTCAACCAAGCAAAGTCTTGGGGCATTCCGCTGTGTACGTTGGAATGCGACGAGAGGGGTTTTCTTTGATCCTCAAAGACCCCGCCGAAGCTGAGACCAGGACGAGCCCAAGCCCGAGGCATCATCTTTCTTTTGTCTTCAATGTGACCGAAAACAATGACTGTTTATATACTCCCCATTCCTGTTTTGCTGAGACCAGGACGAGCCCGGACCCGAGGCATCGTCTTCTTTTGTCTTCAATGTGACCGACAACAGTGACTGTGTGCAGGCTCCCCATTCCTGTGACCGACAACAGTGACTGTGTGTATGCTCCCCATTCCTGTTTTGACATGTGTTGTTGCGTAAACATTAAATACCTAAATAAAAGAGGAGACGAAAACCTTTTCGCCAGAGCTTGGTGCAGGAACTGTGCACGGTGTACAGAGGCCATATCTCTCCTCAGATCAGAGTCCAAGTTTAACTCTGTCTCTGTTTGATTCTTTGCCTTTTTGTCTTGTTTAATAGATGTCAACAGTGTTTGAACCTGACAAGATGTGTTTATTTATCGGCATTTTATCTAAGAGAAAAGGGTTGAACGGTGTTAACATGTTACGCATGCGCAGTGTTTGTGGGCGGGAAGTGGGGATTGAGTGTTTCCGTTTTTTTCCTCTGTGCAGATATTGATTAAAAGTTGCGAACCAGAATAAACGTGGTGTTTATTCACCTCCATTTAACATTGGTAGCAGAGGATGGTTGAGGACGGCTGCAAACTATAAAATACCGCCGAGGTTTGACGAGTCCGGGCCATACGAGTGCTGGAAAAATGACACGGGTTATATCGGGATTTTATCTGAGACTAAAGTTGTACGGCAGGGGTAGGGAACCTATGGCTCTAGAGCCAGATGTGGCTCTTTTGATGACTGCATCTGGCTCCCAGATAAACCTTAGCTGACGTTGCTTCACACGATACGTAATGGATAATTCCGCTGGATGTTAAAAATAACGTTCAAAATAGAAAACATTCTCATCCGTTTTCTCCCGCACCTGTTCAAGCAATAACATCCATCCATCCATTTTTCCACCGCTTATTCCCTTTTGGGGTCGCGGGAGGCGCTGGCGCCTATCTCAGCTACAATCGGGCGGAAGGCGAGTACACCCTGGACAAGTCGCCACCTCATCGCAGAGCAATAACAATGTTATTAAAAAAGAATTAGAGACTTATTATACTTTAAAAATGTTGGTTTTACTTAAAAAATGCACGCATTTAGTTGTATTAATACTTCGGTACTCTTGTCTTGTTCTGTATATTGTACAGTATTTTGTATTTCTATAGTGTTTTTTATATTGTACAGGATTGCTTGTTATTTTTATTAGATAGTAGTTTATTTATTTCAATTGTTAATTTTTCCCTTATTACCTCTTGTGTTATTTATCCATCCATCCCATCCATTTTCTACCGCTTATTCCCTTTTGGGGTCGCGGGAGGCGCTGGCGCCTATCTCAGCTACAATCGGGCGGAAGGCGAGTACACCCTGGACAAGTCGCCACCTCATCGCAGAGCAATAACAATGTTATTCAAAGAGAATTTGAGACTTATTATACTCCAAAAATGTTGGTTTTACTTAAAAAATGCACGCATTTAGTTGTATTATTACTTTGGTACTTTGCAAAAAATGCTATTTTTGCCTCTTTGAGCTGTAATTTGACCCCCTTAAAATACTTCAAAACTCACCAAACTTGGCACACACATCAGAACTGGCGAAAATGGCGATCTAATGAAAAAAACAAATCCCAATACTCAAAATTTTGCTCTAGCGGAATTTTTGAATAAAACACAGCAAAAACTGCTCCTGGGAAGAAAACACAAAGAAAATTGGTTGTAACTTCCAGTAGGAATGCCGGAAAGACATGAAATAAAAACTTCTATGTAGGTCTCACTTAGACCTACATTTTAATAATTGACAGCCTGCAGAAAAAATCAACAGGAAGTTGGCAATTACCCCTTCAAAATAAAAGTTTTGTAAACACCCGTCACCTTTTTTCAAAAGTTATCTCCTCTGAGCGCGTTTGTCGTTTCGGCTTCAAACTCGCACAGGGGAGAGATTGAACCCTTCTGATTAAAAGCATAGAACAGAGTTTTGATTACTGCTCCGGTTTTGATTTTACGCGCCTTCAAAGAACACCTGCGCAAAGTTAACTAAAAAATTTCGTTTTTGCCTCTTTGAGCTGTAATTTGACCCCTTTAAAATGCTTCAAAGTGCTAGTTAAAGCTCTACTATACAAAGCGAAAGCCATTTATCAACAACATCCAGAAACGTTGATCTGTAATTTGACCCCCTTACCATGCTTTTAAAACTCACCAAATTTTACACACACATCAGGACTGGCGAAATTTGCCATCTAATAAAAAACCAAACCCTAAAAATCTAAATTGCGCTCTAGCGCCCCCTAGGAAAAAACTGCATATAATTTCTGTTTGAAATGTCGTAGAGACATGAACTCAAAACCTCTATGTTGGTCTGACTAAGCTCAGGGCTTGAGAAGCGGCCGCAGCAACCAAAGGCGGACCCGACCAACGCTGCTTGCAGCTTTAATTATTATTATTTATTATACCGCACCTTCGCCCCCTAATTTGACCCCCTTGTCTTGTTCTGTATATTGTAAAGTATTTTGTATTTCTATAGTGTTTTTTATATTGTACAGGATTGCTTGTTATTTTTATTAGATAGTAGTCCGTTTATTTCAATTGTTAATTTTTCCCTTATTACCTCTTGTGTTATTTATTTTACCCCATATTTGTTCCCACAACCGCATCTTAAGTTGGAGTCGAATCACGTTATATGCAAATATAATGACAATAAAGTCTATTCTATTCTGTTCTATTCAGTGTTAAAAAATATGATATGGCTCTCACAGAAACGCATTTTAAAATATTTGGCTTTTAGGGCTCTATCAGCCAAAAAGTTCCCAACCCCTGTTATACCGGGGGTGTCCAAACTGCGGCCCGCAGCTGTTTTTTTGCGGCCAGTGGCACATTTAAAAAAAACAATTACCGAAAAAAAAAACATGGAATAAAAGAGCAAACCAGTGTATTGAAAAAATGCTAAAGTATTGAATATAGTAACACAAAGATGCCATGCAGGCATTTTTTTTTACTTGAAAACTGTCAAAAAATGATAGCTAATTCAAATTAATGTTAGCAATTACAGACCCAACTACTTCATATTAAATATTCCACTTTTTGGGGGGGAAATATAGCATATATTGTGTGTTTGTCGTACAAATAAAACAAGGTTTTCGTTGACAAAAAAAGGCATAAAACAGAACAAAACTTAGAATTAGGAAAACCTATAAATGACGGATAGAATTGAAGGTGATCTAGAGCCCGTAAGGACCAGATCTTCTAAAAATAGCTCAAATAGCAGCACTTACCAGTGAGCTGCCTCTATTTTTTAAATTTTATTTATTTACTCGCAAGCTGGTCTCGCTTTGCTCGACATTTTTAATTTTAAGAGAGACAAAACTTAAATAGCATTTGAAAATACAACAAAAAATTTTAAGGACTTGGTCTTCACAAATTCATTTATTTTTTTACTTTGCTTCTTATAACTTTCGGAAAGACAATTTTAGAGAAAAAATACAACCTTAAAAATGATTTTAGGATTTTTAAACACATATACCTTTTTACCTTTTAAATTCCTTCCTCTTCTTTCCTGACAATTTAAATCAATGTTTAAGTAATTTTATTTAATTTTTTTTATTGTAAAGAATAATAAATACATTTTAATTTAATTCTTCATTTTAGCTTGTTTTTTTTGACAAAGAATATTTGTGAAATATTTCTTCAAACTTATGATTAAAATTCAAAAAAATTATTCTGGCAAATCTAGAAAATCTGTAGAATCAAATTTAAATCTTATTTCAAAGTCTTTTGAATTTCTTTTAAAATATTGTTCAGGAAAGTCTAGAAGTAATGTTTTGTCTTTGTTAGAAATATAGCTTGGTCCAATTTGTTATATATTCTAACAAAGTGCAGATTGGATTTTAACCTATTTAAAAGATGTCATCAAAATTATAAAATTAATCTTAATCAGGAAAAATGACTAATGATGTTCCATAAATAATTTTTTTAATTTTTTTCAAAAAGATTCGAATTAGCTAGTTTTTCTATTCATTTTTTTCGGTTGAATTTTGAATTTTAAAGAGTCGAAATTGAAGATAAACTATGTTTTAAAATGTTATTTTCATTTTTTCCGTGTTTTCTCCTCTTTTAAACCGTTCAATTAGGTGTTTTTTTCATCATTTATTCTTTACAAAAAAACCTTTCGTAAAAGGAAAAAAATGTACGACGGCATGACAGACAGAAATGCCCATTTTTTTATATGTACAGATTTATTTATTAAAGGTAAATTGAGCAAATTGGCTATTTCTGGCAATTTATTTAAGTGTGTATTAAACTGGTAGCCCTTCACATTAATCAGTACCCAAGAAGTAGTTCTTGGTTTCAGAAAGGTTGGTGACCCCTGATCTAGAGACTTAAGTTTTGAAAGTAAAAATAATATATTCACGTAATATCTTATTTTCAACACACCTAGTGTGTGTGTGTGACAATCATTGGTACTTTAACATTTATGAGTGGGGTACTTTTGGATACCCAAGACCCTTTTTTCAAACTGTTTAACCCACTTAAGGCTATAATTACTTCACATCAAATATTCCACTTTAAACATGGTTTTCTTTGACTAAAAAGGGCATTAAGGATGCGAAAAAAGTTTTACTTTACAGTATATCGATGGATAGGCCTAAAGTTGATCTATAGATATTCAGGCGTTGAAAGTAAAAAAATAATAATATATAATTTTTTTTAACACTAATGACCCGGTACCTTTGACACATACCAAAATTGAGGAGAGCCCTAATAGGTACGGTATATATGTAATTGGTTTCGAAAGTTAAATACATCAAAATGGAACCAGAATGCCTTTTTTTCATTGTGCGGCCCTCGGTGGAAAAAGTTTGGATACCCCTGCGGTATACCAATGAATCAAAAACGGTACTATACTCTGTTTGGAAAGTACTGGTTCCAGGTTGTGACGGCGCGTCTCCCTCACGTCGTGACATTGCAGAGGAGCATGTTCGGCAGCGCGCGCAGACAGAGTACTTACAAGCAGACACAGCTTGTAGACAGAAAAGAAAGAATGGACGCATTTTGACCTAAAACCTAAAGATACCGTGAAGTTATAACTAGAGATGTCCAATAATGGCTTTTTTTCCGATATCCAATATTGTCCAACTCTTAATTACCGATTCCGATATCAACCGATACCGATATACACAGTCGTGGAATTGACACATTATCATGCCTAATTTTGTTGTGATGCCCAGTCATCCGTGGTTTCAACAGAAGCCGCTCGCTCTCTCACCAACACAAGCACTCATGGCACTTAGCCAGTGTTGCGTTCATGGCCACAAAAAAAGTCGGACAACCCCAACGCCACACAATGTGTAAATGGCAGGTTGTAACAATCTGACTCCTCAATCAGATGTGTGCTTATTTTACTGCCATTCATTAAGGATGTTAATTTAAGGATATTATTGATGAAATATTGTCACTATATTTCATAAATACTAATAAAAAAAAGTATTTTACAGACAGAAAGTTACAGGAACTAAATGTAATCTCAACATTTCTTTTAAAGGCAGGACCCGCAGCTAGACATACAATACTAGCACATACTTCATGAAAAGTTTTTAGGGACCGAATGTCCCTTTGGGACAGGAGGACCCTATTGTATTTCTAAGGTTTTATTATTATTATACCGCCGCCTCTTTGAGCTGTAATTTGACCCCCTCAACATGATTCAAAACTCACCAAATTTAACACACACATCAGGACTGGCGAAAATTGCGATCTAATCAAAAAAGCCAAAACCCAAAACTCAAAATTGCGCTCTACCGCCCCCTAGGAAAAAACACAGACAAAACTGCTTGTAACTTCCGTTAGAAATGTCGTAGAGACATGAAACAAAAACCTCTATGTAGGTCTGACTTAGACATTGACATCCTTCAGCAAAAATCAACAAAAAACAAAGGTTTCCTAAAAAATAAAATTTGGGCCTCTTTGAGCTGTAATTCGACCCCCTTAAAATGCTTCAAATCTTACCAAACTGGACACACACATCAGGACTGGCGAACATTGCGATTTAATAAAAAAAAAAAAAAAAAAAAAAAAAAACTCAAAATTGCGCTCTAGCGCCCCCTAGGAATAAAACACAGACAAAACTGCTCCCAGGAAGAAAACACAGACAAAACTGTAACTTCCGTTAGGAATGTCGTAGAGACATGACACAAAAACCTCTATGTAGGTCTCACTTAGACCTACATTTCATTCATTGACATCCTTCAGCAAAAATCAACAAGAAGTCGGCAATTACCCCTTCAAAACAAAAGTTTTGTAAAAACCCGTCACCTTTTTTCAAAAATTATCTCCTCTGAGCGCGTTTGTTGTGTCGGCTTCAAACTCGCACAGGAGAGAGATTGAACCCTTCTAATTAAACGTTGTGCAAAGAGTTTTTCTAACTGCTCCGGTTTTGATTTTACGAGCCTTCAAAGAACCGCTCCTGCCGTCTCAAGATGGCTGCTTAAAAGCAGGAAGCACCAGCGTGACCACACAATGCAGAGAAGGTAGGTACTGTGCGGGTAAAGATATGTCGACTGGGTGAAAGAAGGAGGCAGCAGTTTGACACCAGGATACAGAGAAGGTAGGTACTGTGCGGGTAAAGATATGTTGACTAGGTGAAAGAAGGAGACACCAGTTTGACACCAGGATACAGAGAAGGCAGGTAATGTGCGGGTAAAGATATGTTGACTAGGTGAAAGAAGGAGGCAGCAGTTTGACACCAGGATACAGAGAAGGTAGGTACTGTGCGGGTAAAGATATGTTGACTAGGTGAAAGAAGGAGACACCAGTTTGACACCAGGATACAGAGAAGGCAGGTAATGTGCGGGTAAAGATATGTTGACTAGGTGAAAGAAGGAGGCAGCAGTTTGACACCAGGATACAGAGAAGGTAGGTACTGTGCGGGTAAAGATATGTTGACTAGGTGAAAGAAGGAGACACCAGTTTGACACCAGGATACAGAGAAGGCAGGTAATGTGCGGGTAAAGATATTTTGACTGGGTGAAAGAAAGAAGCACCAGTGTGACACCAAGATGCAGGGAAGGTAGGTAATGTGCAGGTAAAGATATGTTGTCTGGGTGATGGCAGGAAGCACCAGCGTGTATGGGTGAAAGAAAGAAGCACCAGTGTGACCCCAAGATGCAGGGAAGGTAGGTAATGTGCAGGTAAAAATATGTTGACTGGGTAAAGGCAGGAAACACCAGCAAAAGTGGGTCCCGTCCATCGCTGCTTGCAGCTTTAATTTTGTTATTGAGAGCAAGATCACTTATATCAGAACATTATTTTAATAAAACATGGTGGCAGAGGGGTTAGTGCGTCTGCCTCACAATACGAAGGTCCTGCAGTCCTGGGTTCAAATCCAGGCTCGGGATCTTTCTGTGTGGAGTTTGCATGTTCTCCCCGTGAATGCGTGGGTTCCCTCCGGGTACTCCGGCTTCCTCCCACTTCCAAAGACATGCACCTGGGGATAGGTTGATTGGCAACACTAAATTGGCCCTAGTGTGTGAATGTGAGTGTGAATGTTGTCTGTCTATCTGTGTTGGTCCTATGATGAGGTGGCGACTTGTCCAGGGTGTACCCTGCCTTCCGCCCGATTGTAGCTGAGATAGGCGCCAGCGCCCCCCGCGACCCCGAAAGGGAATAAGCGGTAGAAAATGGATGGATGGATGGATTTAAATTGTTATGAGACATGCACCTGGGGATAGGTTGATTGGCAACACTAAATTGGCCCTAGTGTGTGAATGTGAGTGTGAATGTTGTCTGTCTATCTGTGTTGGCCCTGCGATGAGGTGGCGACTTGTCCAGGGTGTACCCTGCCTTCCGCCCGATTGTAGCTGAGATAGGCGCCAGCGCCCCCCGCGACCCCGAAAGGGAATAAGCGGTAGAAAATGGATGGATGGATGGATGATGTCAGGTTTGAGACAGGTGTGGCCACAGAGTGCACGTCTGATGTTGCTCACATGTGCTCCACTGAATGCTCAGGGAGTTTGTGCGTTTGCACATGAAAAATTAGAGGGAACATTGGTCCCTAGTGTGTGAATGTTGTCTGTGTTGGCCCTGCTATGAGGCGGCGACTTGTCCAGGGTGTACCTTGCCTTCCGCCCGATTGCAGCAGATAGGGTCCAGCACCCCCCGCGACCCCAAAAGGGACGAGCGGTAGAAAATGGATGGATGAAGAACATGCAAACATACTGATAAAGACCATGCGTGAGGTCTGCGGAGACTTCCCACCTGTCTGCCAACTTTCCAGAGAACACAGAGGGGTTGGGCAGCAGCGCCAGAGGCAGAACTTGGACGTAGACGGGAACGTCTGCGGGATTCTGCAGCGTTACCTCTTCGTCCTGAAGAGACACACACACACGCACGCACGCACGCGGCCCTCAAAACGAAGCAGGAACTTTGACAACGGCGTAAGACATTCCTACACGTGTTTGCGTGCACAAGAGGCGGATTGTGTGCGACTCACAGAGGAGCTGTTTGTGTTGGTCAGAGGGAAAGTGATGCGCTGCGAGGAGTTGACCACAGAGGGCCAGGTCAGCTGGGCTGTAATTTTAGCCTGCACGTTTTTCTGGAGGTCGGTGTTGACTTCGAACACTGCTTCAACCCTACGGGGGGGAGGAGAGAGAAAAATAACTGTAAATAGCCCTGCGTCATGGGGCTGCTAATTATAGAGAGACAAAAATGGATGAACCACTGCTCACATGTGGCCCGAGCGCTCTTTCAACTCTTTCCACCGCCTGAGAAGTTTCTCGTGAAGATCCACATCAGCGTCCCAAATGTCCTCCTGCAGCGCCATCCCGTGAGGCCTGGACTCGGCTGTTGATCGGGAGCGGCACGTTTGAAAGCTACCTCTCTTTGTTTATAATGTACAAACCCCGTTTCCATATGAGTTGGGAAATTGTGTTAGATGTAAATATAAACAGAATACAATGATTTGCAAATCCTTTTCAACCCATATTCAGTTGAATATGCTACAAAGACAACATATTTGATGTTCAAACTGATAAACATTTTTAACACGTGACGAAGAAGTTGGGAAAGGTGGAAATGAATACTGATAAAGTTGAGGAATGCTCATCAAACACTTATTTGGAACATCCCACAGGTGTGCAGGCTAATTGGGAACAGGTGGGTGCCATGATTGGGTATAAAAACAGCTTCCCAAAAAATGCTCAGTCTTTCACAAGAAAGGATGGGGCGAGGTACACCCCTTTGTCCACAACTGCGTGAGCAAATAGTCAAACAGTTTAAGTACAACGCTTCTCAAAGTACAATTGAGAGAAATTTAGGGATTTCAACATCTAAGCTCCATAATATCATCAAAAGGTTCAGAGAATCTGGAGAAATCACTCCACGTAAGCCGTGACATTCGATCCCTCAAACGGCACTGTATCAAAAACCAACATCAATCTCTAAGGGATATCACCACATGGACTGAGGAACACTTCAGAAAACCACTGTCACTAAATACAATTTGTCGCTACATCTGTAAGTGCAAGTTAAAGCTCTACTATGCAAAGCGAAAGCCATTTATCAACAACATCCAGAATCCCCGCCGGCTTCTCTGAGCCCGGGATCATCTAAGATGGACTGATGCAAAGTGGAAAAGTGTTCTGTGGTCTGACGAGTCCACATTTCAAATTTTTGGGGGAAATGGTGTGGCGAAGTTGGGAGAGTGGCCGTGCCAGCAACCTAAGGGTTCCTGGTTCAATCCCCACCTTCTACCAACCTCGTCACGTCTGTTGTGTCCTTGAGCAAGACACTTCACCCTTGCTCCTGATGGTTCGTGGTTAGGGCCTTGCATGGCAGCTCCCACCATCAGTGTGTGAATGTGTGTGGGTATGGGTGAATGTGGAAATAGTGTCAAAAACGCTTTGAGTACCTTGAAGGTAGAAAAGCACTATACAAGTATAACCCATTTAACCCACAAATATTCGACATCGTGTCATCCGGACCAAAGGGGAAGCGAACCATCCATACTGTTATCGACGCAAAGTTCAAAAGCCAGCATCTGTGATGGTATGGGGGTGTATTAGTGCCCAAAGCATGGGTAACTTACACATCTCTGAAGGCACCATTAATGCTGAAAGGTACATACAGGTTTTGGAACAACATATGCTGCCATCCAAGCGCCGTCTTTTTCATGGACGCCCCTGCTTATTTCAGCAAGACCATGCCAAGCCACATTCAGCATGTGTTAAAACAGCGTGGCTTCCTAAAAATAAAAAATAAAAAGAGTGCGGGTACTTTCCTGGCCCGCCTGCAGTTCAGACCTGACTCCCATTGAAGATGTGTGGCGCATTATAAGGCGTAAAATACGACACCCTAACCCTAACCCCGGACTGTTGAAGGACTGAAGCTCTACATAAAACAGGAATGGGAAAAAATTCCACTTTCAAAGCTTCAACAATTAGTTTCCTCAGTTCCCAAACGTTTATTGAGTGTTGTTAAAAGAAAAGGTGATGTAACACAGTGGTGAACATGCCCTTTCCCAACTACTTTGGCACGTGTTGCAGCCATGAAATTCTAAGTTAATTATTATTTGCAAAAAAAATAAAGTTTATGAGTTTGAACATCAAATATGTTGTCTTTGTAGCATATTCAACTGAATATGGGTTGAAAAGGATTTGCAAATCATTGTATTCCGTTTATATTTACATCTAACACAATTTCCCAACTCATATGGAAACAAGGTTTGTATTTATAATGCTACTATCGTACATTTTACATACTTTTTACCTTCTTTTTGCCCTTGTGTGCATTATCCTTTCCATCCTTTGTAACTGAGCTACCATGTGGAACAATTTTCCTTGTGGATCATTAAAGGGGAACATTATCACCAAACCAATGCAAGCGTCAATATATACCTTGATGGTGCAGAAAAAAGACCATGTATTTTTTTAACCGATTTCCGAACTCTAAATGGGTGAATTTTGGCAAATTAAACGCCTTTCTGTTTATCGGTCTTTTAGCGATGACGTCAGAACGTGACGTCACCGAGGTAATACAGCCGCCATTTTCATTTTCACATTACAAACACCGGGTCTCAGCTCTGTTATTTTTCGTTTTTTCGACTATTTTTTGGAACCTTGGAGACATCATGCCTGGTGGGTGTGTTGTCGGAGGGTGTAACAACACTAACAGGGAGGGATTCAAGTTGCACCACTGGCAAGAAATCTGCCGCCAGACCCCCATTAAATTTGTCCGTGCATTTTACCGGCGATGCTAAGGCAGACATGGCACAGAGATGTATGGATAACCTCCGGATGCATTTGCAACGATTAAGTCAACGAAATCACAAAGGTGAGTTTTGTCGATGTTGTTGACTTATGTGCTAATCAGACATATTTGGTCGCAGCATGACTGCCAGCTAATCGATGCTAACATGCTACGCTAATCGATGCTAACATGCTATTTACGCTAGCTGTATGTACTTTTGAAACTAGATACCCACATTTAATGCGAAACAAACACTTACCAATCGACGGATTTAAGTTGCTCCAGTGTCACAAGATGCGAAAGTCCTGATTTTTTGGTCCGCACATTTTACTGGCGATGCTAATAAGGCCGCCATGCTATGGGCCACTTCATTAGGTACACCCATGCTATGGCCGAATAGCGTCAATAGCTATTTGCTCAATAGCTTCAATTTCTTCTTCAATTTCGTTTTCGCTATCTGCCTCCATACTCCGACCATCTGTTTCAATACATGCGTAATCTGTTGAATCGCTTAAGCCAATGAAATCAGAGTCTGAATCCGAGCTAATGTCGCTATATCTTGCTGTGGTAACCGCCATGTTTGTATTGGCAGCCCTGTATGACGTCATCGCAAATAGCGAAAATCAAGAACTTTAAAGCTTTTTTGAGGGATATTCCGGGAGGTGTAAAATTGTGAAAAAAACTCCGAAAAATAAAACAAGCCACTGGGAACTGATTTTTATAGTTTTTAACCCTTTTGAAATTGTGATAATGTTCCCCTTTAAAGTATGTGTGACACTTACATTTCAGCACAAAGGGGAGCCCCACGTAGCAGTGATCTCCACACTGCAAGCTGGCGTCAAAGTAAATATTTGCCACCTGCGAAAGATGCGGGAGAGAAGTGTCACGATGGCGTCCAAAAACACCCGCGACTATAAGGGGGTTCCCACCTTGGACTTGCGTCTGGGCTCCAGCTCGTCTTTGTTGTTGCGGAGGCGCTTGTAGTAGAAGCGGATGTCTTCTGTTAGGGAGCGGATCTGCTCCAGCCTCACTCTCTGCGTAAACGAGCTCCGGATACCAAAAATTTGGTGCACGACTTTCCCCTGCGGGAGGAAAACAGCAAAACATCTAAGAACGTTTTCAGCCGGTTGTCCCGGGAGAGGTGCTTTGTGTCTTACGTACTGGGAAGGACGGGGGCAGCACCATGTGATTGGGGGAGCTGCTTAACCGGCCCACTGCGATGAGAGCTTTCACCGGGACGGTCAATATCTGAGGGGTGAAGAGTCGGGAGTGAGCGGCGGTGAAAAGGAACTAAAGGGAATGACCACCCACCTCGAAGTCAGTGGTGAGGTGTATGGCTCCGTCATAAGCGCCTTCCAGGGCATTGGCTACTAGAGTCACCCTGAACGCTGCATAGAAGCCTGACGCTAAGACCACCTTTCAAGACAGGAATGATTATTGGTTCGGGGTCAGCAAAGACAAAAACCTCCAAAACATGAAGACAAATGCACTGGGAGAGTAATAATGATGAACAGTAGGGACTAGGGTTGATGTTCGGAAACAGGTTCTCCCGATTATTCGATAAGAAAAGAACCGGTTCTATGGATCTATGGAAGTTGGATAAGAAAAGAACCGATTCTATGGATTCAAATCCCTTTTTGAGAAACGGCTCCCGTTATCAAAGCCACTATAGCATGGGTGTCAAACTCTGCTGATCTAAAAGTGAGGGTTGGTTTGGATGAGGCCTCTTATAGTAAAACTGCTTTGGAATAGTCATTAAAGTGAAAAGTATGTTTATTTAAAAGTCAACAGTGATATGTTTGAGGCCTGTTTGGAGAAAAATGCATTGGAATAGTGACAACAGTGCATGATATACTGTACTGATCTAAGAGTCTTGATTTGGTTGAGGCGTCTTTGAAGTAAAACTGCTTTGGAATAGTCATTAAAGTGGAAAAATATGTTTATTTGAAAGTCCAACAGTGAAATGGTTGAAGCCTGTTTGGAGAAAAATGCATTAGAATAGTGACAACAGTGCATGATATGCTGATCCAAGAGTCTGAGTTGATTTAGTTGAGGCTTGTTTGGAGTAAAAATGCATTGGAGTAGTCATGGTAGTGCGAGATATGTTTACTTAAAAGTGAGCAATGATATGGTTGAGGCCTGTTTGGAGTGAAATGCATCAAAATAGTGACAACAGTGCATGATATGCTGATCTAAGAGTCTGAGTTGATTTGGTTGAGGCTTCTTTGGAGTAAAACTGCTTTGGAAGACTCATTCAAGTGAAAAATATGTTTATTTAAAAGTGAGCAATGATATGGTTGAGGCCTGTTTGGAGAAAAATGCATTGGAATAGTGACAATAGTGCGTGATATGCTGATCTAAAAGTCAGGGTTGATTTGGATGAGGCCTCAATATAGTAAAACTGCTTTGGAATAGTCATTAAAGTGGAAAAAATAGGTTTATTTGAAAGTCAACAGTGATATATGGTTGAAGCCTGTTTGGAGAAAAATGCATTAGAATAGTGACAACAGTGCATGATATGCTGATCCAAGAGTCTGAGTTGATTTAGTTGAGGCTTGTTTGGAGTAAAAATGCATTGGTGTAGTCATGGTAGTGCGAGATATGTTTACTTAAAAGTGAGCAATGATATTGTTGAGGCCTGTTTGGAGTGAAATGCATCAAAATAGTGACAACAGTGCATGATATGCCGATATAAGAGTCTGGGTTAATTTGTTTGAGGCTTCTTTGGAGTAAAACTGCTTTGGAAGACTCATTCAAGTGAAAAATATGTTTATTTAAAAGTGAGCAATGATATGGTTGAGGCCTGTTTGGAGAAAAATGCATTGGAATAGTGACAACAGTGCATGATATGCTGATCCAAGAGTCTGAGTTGATTTAGTTGAGGCTTGTTTGGAGTAAAAATGCATTGGTGTAGTCATGGTAGTGCGAGATATGTTTACTTAAAAGTGAGCAATGATATGGTTGAGACCTGTTTGGAGTGAAATGCATCAAAATAGTGACAACAGTGCATGATATGCTGATCTAAGAGTCTGAGTTGATTTGGTTGAGGCTTCTTTGGAGTAAAACTGCTTTGGAAGACTCATTCAAGTGAAAAATATGTTTATTTAAAAGTGAGCTATGATATGGTTGAGGCCTGCTTGGAGAAAAATGCATTGGAATAGTGACAATAGTGCATGATATGCTGATCTAAAAGTCAGGGTTGATTTGGATGAGGTCTCAATATAGTAAAACTGCTTTGGAATAGTCATTAAAGTGGAAAAAATTGGTTTATTTGAAAGTCAACAGTGATATATGGTTGAAGCCTGTTTGGAGAAAAACGCATCAGAATAGTGACAACAGTGCATGATATGCTGATCCAAGAGTCTGAGTTGATTTAGTTGAGGCTTGTTTGGAGTAAAAATGCATTGGAGTAGTCATGGTAGTGCGAGATATGTTTACTTAAAAGTGAGCAATGATATGGTTGAGGCCTGTTTGGAGTGAAATGCATCAAAATAGTGACAACAGTGCATGATATGCTGATCTAAGAGTCTGAGTTGATTTGGTTGAGGCTTCTTTGGAGTAAAACTGCTTTGGAAGACTCATTCAAGTGAAAAATATGTTTATTTAAAAGTGAGCAATGATATGGTTGAGGCCTGTTTGGAGAAAAATGCATTGGAATAGTGACAATAGTGCATGATATGCTGATCTAAAAGTCAGGGTTGATTTGGATGAGGCCTCAATATAGTAAAACTGCTTTGGAATAATCATGGTAGTGGGAGATATGTTTATTTAAAAGTGAGCAATGATATGGTTGAGACCTGTTTGGAGTGAAATGCATCAAAATAGTGACAACAGCGCATGATATGCTGATCCAAGAGTCTGGGTTGATTTGGTTGAGGCTTGTTTGGAGTAAAAATGCATTGGAATAGGCATGGTAGTGCGAGATATGTTTATTTAAAAGTGAGCAATGATATGGTTGAGACCTGTTTGGAGTGAAATGCATCAAAATAGTGACAACAGTGCATGATATGCTGATCTAAGAGTCTGAGTTGATTTGGTTGAGGCTTCTTTGGAGTAAAACTGCTTTGGAAGACTCATTCAAGTGAAAAATATGTTTATTTAAAAGTGAGCAATGATATGGTTGAGGCCTGCTTGGAGAAAAATGCATTGGAATAGTGACAATAGTGCATGATATGCTGATCTAAAAGTCAGGGTTGATTTGGATGAGGCCTCAATATAGTAAAACTGCTTTGGAATAGTCATTAATGTGGAAAAAATTGGTTTATTTGAAAGTCAACAGTGATATATGGTTGAAGCCTGTTTGGAGAAAAATGCATTAGAATAGTGACGACAGTGCATGATATGCTGATCCAAGAGTCTGAGTTGATTTAGTTGAGGCTTGTTTGGAGTAAAAATGCATTGGTGTAGTCATGGTAGTGCGAGATATGTTTACTTAAAAGTGAGCAATGATATTGTTGAGGCCTGTTTGGAGTGAAATGCATCAAAATAGTGACAACAGTGCATGATATGCCGATATAAGAGTCTGGGTTAATTTGTTTGAGGCCTCTTTGGAGTAAAACTGCTTTGGAAGACTCATTCTTTAATTTCATTTGGCCCTTGAGGCAATATCAAATTAACATTAGAGCTGGCCCGCCGGTAACACCACATTCACCGCCAATACTCATACTTGCCAACTCTCCCGATTTTCCCAGGAGACTCCCGAAGTTTAGTGCCCTTCCCGAAAATCTCCCTGAGCAACCATTCTCCTGATTTCCACCCAGACAACAATATTGGGAGCGTGCCTTAAAGGCACTGCTTTTAGTGTCCTCTACAACATGTCGTCACGTCCTCTTTTCCTCCATATAAACAGTGCGCTGGCCAATTCACATAATATATGCGGCTTTCACAAACACATACTTGGTCAACAGCCATACAGGTCACACTGAAGGTGGCCGTATAAAAAAACTTTCATTGTTAAAAATATGCGCCACACTGTGAACAAACACAAAACAAGAATGACAAAACACATTTCGGGAGAACACCCGCACCGTAACACAACATAAACACAACAGAACAAATACCCAGAATCCCTTGATGCACTAACTCTTCCAGAACGCTACAATATACACCCCCCGCTACTACCAAACCCTGCCCACCTCATTTTCTATTTTATTTTTGAATTTATTAGCATGTGGAGAAAGTTAATGTTGATATTTACCTCAGAAGGCTGCAAGTAGAAAAGAGGTATTCATTTTTTTTATTACATTTTATTTAATATACCACTGATGTCCGTGCGCGTGACGTCATGGACTGTCAGGAAATATTAGCGCAGCACCACTAGCAGCTAAAAGTTGTCTCTTTTCATCGCGCAATTAAAGTATTAAAGTATTCTGGACATCTGTGTTGCTGAATATTTTGCAATTTGTTCAATTACTAATGGAGAAGTCAAAGTAGAAAGATGGAGTTGGGAAGCTTTTGTCTTTAGCCACACAAACACACGGTGATTCCTTGTTTGGGACGGCGTGGCGCAGAGGGAGAGTGGCCGTGCGCAACCCGAGGGTCACTGGTTCAAATCCCACCTAGAACCAACCTTGTCACGTCCGTTGTGTCCTGAGCAAGACACTTCACCCTTGCTCCTGATGGGTGCTGGTTGGCGCCTTGCATGGCAGCTCCTGACATCAGTGTGTGAATGGGTAAATGTGGAAGTAGTGTCAAAGCGCTTTGAGTACCTTGAAGGTAGAAAAGCGCTATACAAGTACAACCCATTTATTTATTTATTTATGTTTTTTGAAAGTTGATTTTGCACTATTACGTTATATAAGCTCTGCCTGTTCCATGAGAGGAAGCCCAGATACCCGGAGGGAACATGCAAACTCCACACAGAAAGTTCCCGAGCCCGGGATTTGACCCAGGATTACTCAGGACCTTCGTATTGTGAGGCAGATGCACTAACCCCTGTTCCACCGTGCTGCCCTATTTAAGCCTTAATTGTTCAATATTCATTGCAAAACTTGTTTGGGTCCCTATTAAAAGGTTAATTTGTTCAACCTTGGCCTGCGGCTTTGTTCAGTTTAAAATTTTGGCCCACTCTGTATTTGAGTTTGACACCCCTGCACTATAAAAAAGAAAAAGATTTGTTTCTTCATTCGAATCCCTGGGAAGGAATCCCGTGTCACAGGAAATGACATAGCTCAGTCATTCGGCGGCAGATACAGAAGTAGCAACAACGGACCGGAAAAAACGCTCCAAGGCATGGCTTTACTTTACTAAGAAATACGACGAGGAAACGGCTATCTGGAATTATTGCCAGGCTTCGCCGCGGCACACTAGTGTGCCGTTAGATATTGTCTGGTGTGCCGTGGGAAATGCTGCAACTTCACCTAATTGGTTCCAAAAAAATATTTTTGGGGGAAATGTATAGTTATAATCTGTAATTACTGTGTCGTTCCTTAGTGTCCGTGCTGTGTAGAACTTGGCTGTAGAACTGTGATCCCAATATGCAGACCACAGCGTGCAGGTAAAAAAAAAAAAGGTATATAAAAGGCCAAAAATGAACAAAAGGCAATAAACCACAGGGATGGCTATGTAAAATGACAGTAAAACTGAACCGGTAAAGTAGACAGAAACAGAATGCTGGACAACAGCAAAAACTTGCAGCGTGTGGAGCAGAGATGGACGGCGTCCACAAAGTACATCCGTGCATGACACGGCAATCAACAATGTCCCCACAAAGAAGAATAGCAACAACTTCAATAGCCTTGCTTGCTAACGCAAAGCAGGTACGGGGAATAGCGCTGAGAGGAAGACATAAAACTGCTACAGGAAAACACCAAAATAACAGCACAAGACAAGAACTAAAGCACTACACACGGGAAAACAACAACAAACTCAAAATAAGGCACAAGGAGAACCTGGTGGAGTTTCATTTTTAACATTTTCTGCTGGTGGTGTGCCTCTGGACTTCTAAATGGAAAAAAATGTGCCTTGTCTGAAAAAAGGTTGAAAAACCTTGCTGTAAAGGGAGCAGGACAACAAACATGTTGAAACATGTTCAGGCCATACAGGTTAGAGAAAGGTGTCGTGGAGAAGCAGCGAGAGAGATGACGAAGCACGCCCCTCTTCCTCTGCTTCAACCTGCAGTCCCAGTGACAGTGCCGGTGAGTAACTAACGTTAACTGTTCCCGGTTCTTTTCCATACCTGCTCACTTGTAGCCTTTAGGCTAAAATAATAAGAGGTAACAGGTAATAATAATGAGTCAATTCTAGGCCCCATTCTGTTTGCTCTATATCTCCTCCCTCTCGCGAGAGATTTTTAAGAGGCATGGAGTGTTCTATCACTTTTATGCAGACAACTGCCAATTTTATATGCCGATTTCAAAAGGCCATGGCCCCCTGACACCCCTTCTCAACTGTCTATGCCACGTCAAGGCTTGGTTAGCCCAGAATTTTTTAATAATGAATGAGGGGAAAAACTGAAATTGTAGTTTTGGGTCCGGCCCTCACTGACTTGGGACCATTGCAAAATGATGTGTGTCTCAAGGTCACCAGTCTTGGCGTCACTAAAGACAGCCATTTTAAACTTGACAAACAAGTCAATGGCGTTTTGAAATCCTGTTTTTATCATCTTCGTCTTTTAGCAAAGGTAAAACCCTTTTTATATTTCAGCCTATTTGAACAAGTCGTGCATGCTTTTATTTCAAGTGGCCTAGAGTACTAGGGTGCACTTTATGCTGGCATTAGCCTAAAAGCTCTCTCCCGGTAGCAGTAAGTCCAGAATGCGGCAGCAGGACTTTTAAGAGGGACAAGGAAACGCCAGCATATACCGTATTTCCTTGAATTGCATGCGCCTGCCTAGAATTACTCGTTTCGCAAAATATTATTTCTATTAGCGCATGCCTAGAATTTCCGCCGGGTCAAACTTGTCACGTCACGAGTGACACTTCACCTGTCATCATTTTTAAAATGGAGAAGGCTGATTTCAATCATTTGAAATCGAATAAAGGGAAGAAGATTAAGAGCTATTCAGTAAGATTTAAGCTCCAAGCTATTGAATATGCTAAAAAGAACAGTAAGCAGCAATGTTTTATGAATATACCGTAGCTGCGTGTGTCAAATATGAGTCATTAAATGACTCCCGCCTCCTGGTGGTAGAGGGCGCTAGTGATCTTTCTTGCGACTACTCGGCTGCAGAAGAAGTGACAACAAGCAGCAAGAGTTCATTTTTTCCTCTCGCTTGCACTTTTAACATGGAGGATTACATATCTAAAATAACAGTTTTCTAAACTGGATTTTCAATCGAAGCAGGAGGAAATAAAGGAAGATCTCCATCGAGACAGAGACTTTTAAATTTGAAGAAAGATAAGGAAGACTTCTATAAACAAGTTATCGATGCTTTTGATCAGAAGGAGCTGCGCATGGACTTCATATATAAGTAAAGGTAAGACCATAATAACGTTTTTTTAATTAAATGTGCTTTTCATGATGGTGGGTAGAGTGGCCGTGCCAGCAACTTGAGGGTTGCAGATTCGATTCCCGCTTCCGCCATTCTAGTCACTGCCGTTGTGTCCTTGGGCAAGGCACTTTACTCACCTGCTCCCAGTGCCACCCACACTGCTTTAAATGTAACTTAGATATTGGGTTTAACTATGTAAAGCGCTTTGAGTCACTAGAGAAAAGCGCTATATAAATATACTTCACTTCACTTCCTCCTTACATCACACTCAATTTTATAAGCGCAGGCCTAAATTTACCGCATGCCTTTGGTAAACGCCGGAGTGAGAAGAGGTTTTAAATTAATTAGGGCCCCGGCGGCAATTCATGGAAATACGGTATATACAAAACTCTCCATGTCCCACATTTCTCAATCAATTGGAACCGTTCCAACATCAACACAGTCCACCCACTCCAGACATTCAAGCATCTCAGTTCGGCTTACTGGCGGTTCGGCAGCTTGCTCGAAGAGCGTTCCACTTAATTCTAGTACCATTTATCTTCCTTAGCAAGCGTGACCAGAACACTTGTGACTCTTTTGCTTGTGGGGTTCTTACTGTTTTGTAATGGGACGGCGCCGCGTTCTGCAGCTCTTGCAGGCGTTGGGACGCCAAGGTCAAGTTCCCCTTCTCGGCCTTGAGCAGCTCCATCGACAGATTGTCGCCTGTGACGTGCCACGCCCTGATCTCCAGCTAATGAGGGCGATGGAAGTCAAACGGGGGGTGGCGTGCTGCGGCATTCATCGATGGATGTAGGAGCGACACTCACCTCTATGGGGTTGCTGTTCACCACCACAAATATGATGCTGCTGGTGTCGGTTGCGCTGCGAACGCCAAAGTCCAGGACGTTCTTCTTCAGACTAGGTGGCAGCACGTGGGGCTGAGGCAGCCAGAAGCAAACATCACACCTCAAATGATCGTTAGGTGAATTAGGGATACTTATGGCCCCTTTTCCACGGCACAGTTCAAACTGAACAAACCGTGCCACATGTGGTTGCTGGTTCCAGTAGGAAGGGGATTCATATGGCCCCATTCGTCACGGTTTACCTGACAAATGAAACGTGCACTAGCCAATATCTTAAAGGCCTACTGAAAGCCACCACTACCGACCACACAGTCTGATAGTTTAAATATACATCCATCCATCTTCTTCCGCTTATCCGAGGTCGGGTCGCGGGGGCAACGACCTAAGCAGGGAAACCCAGACTTCCCTCTCCCCAGCCACTTCGTCTAGCTCTTCCCGGGGGATCCCGAGGCGTTCCCAGGCCAGTCGGGAGACATAGTCTTCCCAACGTGTCCTGGGTCTTCCGCGTGGCCTCCTACCGTTTGGACGTGCCCTAAACACCTCCCTAGGGAGGCGTTCAGGTGGCATCCTGACCAGATGCCCGAACCACCTCATCTGGCTCCTCTCCATGTGGAGGAGCAGCGGCTTTACTTTGAGTTCCTCCCGGATGGCAGAGCTTCTCACCCTATCGCTAAGGGAGAGACCCAAACTCATTTGGGCCGCTTGTACCCGTGATCTTATCCTTTCGGTCATGACCCAAAGCTCATGACCATAGGTGAGGATGGGAACGTAGATCGACCGGTAAATTGAGAGCTTTGCCTTCCGGCTCAGCTCCTTCTTCACCACAACGGATCGGTACAACGTCCGCATTACTGAAGACGTCGCACCGATCCGCCTGTCGATCTCACCATCCACTCTTCCCCCACTTGTGAACAAGACTCCTAGATACTTGAACTCCTCCACTTGGGGCAGGGTCTCCTCCCCAACCCGCGAATGGCATTCCACCCTTTTCCGGGCGAGAACCATGGACTCGGACTTGGAGGTGCTGATTCTCATTCCGGTCGCTTCACACTCGCCTGCCAACCGATCCAGTAAGAGCTGAAGATCCCGGTCAGATGAAGCCATCAGGACCACATCATCTGCAAAAAGCAGAGACCTAATCCTGCGGTCACCAAACCGGAACCCCTCAACGCCTTGACTGCGCCTAGAAATTCTGTCCATAAAAGTTATGAACAGAATCGGTGACAAATATCAATGATGAAATATTAACATTGCAACACATGCCAATACGGCCGGTTTAATTTACTAAATTAAAATTTTTAATTTCGCTCGTCAGTATCATGCTAAAACGTCGCAGTATGATGACGCGTGCGCGGGACGTCACGCATTGTAGAGGACATCTTGTTCCAGCACCGTTCCCAGCTATAAGTCGTTTGTTTCCATCGCATAATTCCACAGAATTCTGGACATATGTGTTGCTGGATCTTTTGCAATTTGTTCAATGAATACTGGAGACGTCAAAGAAGAAAGCTGTAGGTGGGAAGCGGTGTATTGCAGCCGCCTTTAGCAACAAAAACACAGCCGGTGTTTCATTGTTTACATTCCTGAAAGATGACGATGAAGCTTTACTATGGTACAGAGCGGTCAAACCAACACTGTTGGATTGGACCACACACACAAAGTAGAGTGTATTATGCAGCGATCATTTCGAAAGATTGTGTTTCGAAGAGGGTCCCTTGCGAAGGACAGAGATGGGCATCGTCACCACCTGTCGACTGGTGCTGAAGAAAGGTGCGGGGCCGACCTTCAGGTTCTACAGGTACGACCATATAATCTCACTAAAACACTAGTAACACAATAAGCAGATAAAGGATTTTCCAGAATTATCCTAGTAAAATTGTCTAATTACATCTGAATCGCTCCCACTGTATAGTCTTTTTTTTTCTCCCCTAGTCGTTCACTCTCACTTTTCTCATCCACGAATCTTTCATCCTCGCTCAAATTAATGGGGAAATGGTCGCTTTGTCGGTCCGAATCGCTCTCGCTGCTGGTGGCCATGATTGTAAACAATGTTCAGATGTGAGGACCTCCCCAACCCGTGACGTCACGCGCACATCGTCTGCTACTTCCGGTACAGGCAAGGCTTTTTTTATCAGTACCAAAAGTTGCGAACTTTATAGTCGATGTTCTCTACTAAATCCTTTCAGCAAAAATATGGCAATATCGCGAAATGATCAAGTATGACACATAGAATGGACCTGCTATCCCCGTTTAAATAAGAAAAGCGCATTTCAGTAGGCCTTTAAAATGTGTTTGTGGCAATTCCAACTTTAACCACACCATCAGTTGCTATGGAGCGGCACTTTCCATCATTTTCAGCTTTCTGCATTGCAAAATGATTCACACAAAATCCACCCAGGAACGGGGCCTTATGAATCCCTTCGTTCCTCGCTTTTTAAGAAAGTGAGGGCTGCAAGAAACTGGGCCTCGCTCGGTACCGTGCAGTGGAAAAAGGGCCACTTGGCATCTTTAGAGTACCTCTAAGAAGCCTGTGTAGGCCCTGACAGGCAAGTGGAACTTTGAGGCGTTTGTGATGAGCAGGATGTTGCTGTCGATGTGTATGGAAGGTCGGACCGGCCGGAAGAGCAGCGAGAAGATGTAGCAGGACTTGTGCGGGGGGATGAGGATGGGCTCGCTGAAGTTTTGCACCTGTGAAGATGAAATGCCCCCAGGCCGCGGTGTCATTTTTCTTGTCCAGATATGAACGCCATCCCAGGTGGGGACTCACCTTGAACATGGTTTTGGCCTCTTCGGGCAGGGACACGTTGTGTATCCGGATGGCAAAGTTGAAGGCATTTGTGAGTAATAACGGTCTGTCCACAGGGTCGACTGGACTGTCCCGTATGTGGAACAACGTAGCTGTGTGGTCAAAGCCCAGGTAGCTGCATACAGAAGGAAACAGTGCTAAAGTTAAAGATTATATATATACTGTATATATACATATATATATATATGTATATATACTGTATATATACACACACACATATATTCATATATGAAATATTAAGTATATGAATATATATGTACACATATACATAAATGAAATATTAAGTATACAAATATATATATATACACACATATACATATATACATATATACACACATATATATATACATACATATTTATGTATGTATATATGAGTATATATAAATACATGTGTGTATGTATACATACATACATATATACATAAATGAGTGTATATATATACACATTTATATATATATATATGTATATATATGTATATATAAATATTTATATATATGTACATATATAGACACACATACATATATATACATACATATATAAAATATGTGTGTGTGTGTGCGTATATATATATATATATATATATATATTTTTTTTTTTTATTTATTTTTTTTTTTATTATTATTATTATTTTCTACAAGTTTTTTTTATTTGTGATGTAGTGACTCCAGCACATACTTGTTGGTCACAAAAAGCATTCAAGAAGTTTGCTTCTTTTATGAATTTATTATGGGCCTATATATACATGTATGAAATATTAAGTATATAATATATATACATATATATATATATATATATATATACACACATACATATATATATATATATACATATACATACACATATACACATCCATCCATCCATTTTCTACCGCATATTCCCTTTTGGGGTCGTGGGGGGGGGCTGGCGCCTAGATCAGCTACAATCGGGCGGAAGGCGGGGTACACCCTGGACAAGTCGCCACCTCATTGCAGGGCCAACACAGATAGACATTAGTGCATCTGCCTCACATATACATATATATATATACATACACATACATATATATGTATGTATATTTGAGTAT
>NC_084636.1:3748415-3775915 GCF_033978795.1 Nerophis ophidion | reverse complement strand
AAAGACATGCATCTGGGGATAGGCCCCTCCCACCTCCAGAGACATGCACCTGGGGATAGGCCCCTCCCACCTCCAAAGACATGCACCTGGGGATAAGACCTTCCCACCTCCAAAGACATGCACCTGGGGATAGGCCCCCCCCACCTCCAAAGACATGCACCTGGGGATAGGCCCCCCCCACCTCCAAAGACATGCACCTGGGGATAGGCCCCCTCCCACCCCCAAAGACATGCACCTGGGGAAAGGCCCCTCCCACCTCCAGAGACATGCACCTGGGGGTAGGCCCCTCCCACCTCCAAAGACATGCACCTGGGGATAAGACCTTCCCACCTCCAAAGACATGCACCTGGGGATAGGCCCCCCCCCCCACCTCCAAAGACATGCACCTGGGGATAGGCCCCCCCCACCTCCAAAGACATGCACCTGGGGATAGGCCCCTCCCACCCCCAAAGACATGCACCTGGGGATAGGCCCCTCCCACCTCCAGAGGACATGCACCTGGGGATAGGCCCCTCCCACCTCCAAAGACATGCACCTGGGGATAAGACCTTCCACCTCCAAAGACATGCACCTGGGGATAGGCCCTCCCCCACCTCCAAAGACATGCACCTGGGGATAGGCCCCTCCCACCCCCAAAGACATGCACCTGGGGAAAGGCCCCTCCCACCTCCAAAGACATGCACCTGGGGATAGGCCCCTCCCACCTCCAAAGACATGCACCTGGGGATAGCCCCTCCCACCTCCAAAGACATGCACCTGGGGATAGGCCCCCCCCCACCTCCAAAGACATGCCACCTGGGGGATAGGCCCCTCCCACCCCCAAAGACATGCACCTGGGGAAAGGCCCCTCCCACCTCCAAAGACATGCACCTGGGGATAGGCCCCTCCCACCTCCAAAGACATGCACCTGGGGATAGGCCCCTTCCCAACCTCCAAAGACATGCACCTGGGGATAGGCCCCCCCCCCCACCTCCAAAGACATGCACCTGGGGATAGGCCCCTCCCACCCCCAAAGGACATGCACCTGGGGAAAGGCCCCTCCCACCTCCAAAGACCATGCACCTGGGGATAGGCCCCCCCCCCACTCCAAAGACATGCACCTGGGGATAGGCCCCTCCCACCCCAAAGACATTGCACCTGGGGAAAGGCCCCTCCCCACCTTCCAAAGACATGCACCTGGGGATAGGCCCCTCCCACCTCCAAAGACATGCACCTGGGGATAGGCCCCTCCCACCTCAATGGGGTCTGGCGGCTGGCACATTCAATGGGGGTCTGGCAGCAGACACTTTTGGCATCTTCGGGCCAGTGGTGCAACTTGAATCCCTCCCTGTTAGTGTTGTTACACCCTCCGACAACACACCGTCGAGGCATGATGTCTCCCAGGTTCCAAAAAATAGTCGAAAAAACGGAAAATAACAGAGCTGAGACCCGTGTGTGTAATGTGTAGAAAATGAAAATGGCGGCAGTATTACCTCGCGACGCCACGTTCTGACGTCATCGTCACCAGAGCAATAAACAGAAAGGCGTTTAATTCGCCAAAATTCACCCATTTAGAGTTCGGAAATGGGTTAAAAAAATATATGGTCCTTTTTTTCTGCACTCATCAAGGTATATATTGACGCTTACATAGGTCTGCTGATAATGTTCCCATTTAAGGAAAACAGTGCGAACATGGCACTGCCATATTTATTATTGAAGTCACAAAGTGCCTTATTTTTTTGACATGTCTCAAAACAGCAGCTTGGAATTTGTGACACGCTCTCCCTGAGATAATCCTGATACCCATTACAAACTATGGAAAGTACTATTACATGTTTTTGCCGGCCCCAGTCACATAATATCTACGGCTTTTTGGAAATCTCATACACAAAACATACAACATAAGGTGGCAAAAAATATTTCAATAATGAATAAAGCAAAATACATCCTGGGCCAAAAATCACTTTATATTCTCTACTGCTCGCTAGTGTTACCATATTCGAGTTTTGTGCAGAAATATGGGGAAACAACTACAAATTTGCGCTACATTCGTTAACTGTGTTACAAAAAAGATCGATTAGAATAATACACAATGTTGGATATAGAGAACATAACAAACCCTTTATTTATTGAGTCAAAAATATTAAAGCTCGATGACTTGATAAAATTGCAAACAGCTAAATTGATGTACAAAGTAAATTATAACCTGCTACCAAAGAATGTACAACAATTCTTCTCAACTAAAGAGGAGAAATATAACCTTAGAGGGAAAATCTAACTTAAAACATTTGTATGCCCGTACAACCACTTAAAACTTTTAGCCATATCAGTATGTGGAATTAAATTATGGAATGGATTAAGTAAAGAAGTTAAACATTGTAACTGATATGAGCCAGTTTAAGAGGATGTTTAAATTAATAGTGCTTCACAAAGTACAAAGAAGAAGTATTATGAGAAACACTTTCAAACTTATTGAAAATAAGATATTCTTCATCTTATTATGTTAATAATGACTGAAATAATTAAGTACATGTTAGAAAACTGCTGTGTTAATCACTCATAGATGTCATTTTGCTATTTTGCTGTAAAGAAGGTCAGTGAATGAATGTTTATATTGTGGGCGCTCTGAAGTGGAAAAGGGGTAGGATTAAAGAAGCTTTGCTTCTTCTTACTCCTTTTCGGAACACGATGTATTGTGTATTGCGAAATGATGAAATTAACTGATGTATAATGTTGTATTGTGTGTCGTGTTCGAAATAAACTAAGAAAAGAAAAGAAAGAAAGAAACATGCCTCATACAAAAAACAATGAAGGCCCACAGCTTCAGTCCAGAATATACTTACCCATAATTTCCCTGTGCCTCCCTGCTGACCTGTGGGAAGCTCTAGATGAAGATCCCCACCACTGGAGTACATCTCAACCACCTGTCGCCGGCCCAGAAAGTCAGTTTATATTGTCACAGGCGTCCCTTATATGGTGTGTGGCGGCGCTACGTTACCTGCAGAGGTTCACTGTAGGGGTTATGAATGTTAATTAACGGTGAGAAGCTGCTGTTTACTGGCACTCGAGCCCCGACAAAAGGGCGGAGCCTGAAAGGGTTTGGGATGCCAACCCCAAAAACCTTGAAAGATGGAAATGCAGAAATAAAATCATTTACAACGATGCATCTCAGAGTGGAGACAAGTTTAGCTGGCCTGGCTCATGTACCTGGTATGTAAACACTCCGTGGTGTGACGTATTAATAAATAACGTGTTTTCCACATTCCCAACGACTCGTGCCAGAAACACCACATCAAACGACGTGTTGCCTCCCGGTGGGGATTATCTGCCGGGGGGAACACAGAAAGGAAGATGATGTTAGTCGTGTGCAAGGGCGGGACCAACACGCATGGAACAGCTGAGGCAATAAAAGCTCGAGGATCTTTACGCTCCCAGTCCACCTGCACCTAAAGGTTGAGTGCCATGAGAACATAGCAGCTCCACGACACACTTTCTTTGGCATTATCGAGCCAACGCTGACAACTACACAGCAAAAACTGAACTCTAAGTAAGATTAAATCTCTAATGTGCTTATTTTCTGTCTGATAAGATCATTCTTCTCACTAAGCAGATTTATGTTAGAGTGTTTTGCTTGTTTTAAAGGGGAACATTATCAGCAGACCTATGTAAGCGTCAATATATACCTTGATGGTGCAGAAAAAAGACCATCTATTTTTTTAACCGATTTTTGAACTCTAAATGGTGAATTTTGGCGAATTAAACGCCTTTCCGTTAATCGCGCTGGAGGCGATGACGTCAGAATGTGACGTCGCCGACGTAACACACCCACCATTTTCTTTTTCAACACATTACACACACTGGGTCTCAGCTCTGTTATTTTCCGTTTTTTTGACTATTTTTTGGAACCTTGGAGGAATCATGCCTCGTCGGTGTGTTGTCGGAGGGTGTAACAACACTAACAGGGAGGGATTTCAAGTTGCACCACTGGCCCCAAGATGCCAAAGTGTCTGCCGCCAGACCCCCCATTGAATGTGCCAGAGTGTCCTCCACATTTGACCGGCGATGTTAAGGCAGGACATGGCACAGAGATGTATGGATAACCTGCAGATGCATTTGCAACGATAGTCAACGAAATCACCAACGATAGTCAACGAAATCACAAAGGTGAGTTTTGTTGATGTGGACTGCCAGCTAATCGATGCTAACATGCTACGCTAATCGATGGTAACATGCTATTTACCGGCGGTGCTAAGACAGACATGGCACAGAGATGTATGGATAACCTGTAGATGCATTTGCAACTATATTACGTTTCCTTCCACCCACATTGAATGCGAAAAAAAACACTTACCAATCGACGGATTTAAGTTGCTCCCGTGTCAAAAGATGTCAAAGTCCTGATCGTTTGGTCCGCACATTTTACCGGCGATGCTAACGCAGCTATTCGGCCATGCTATGGCTATGAATAGCGTCAATAGCTATTTGCTCAATAGCTTCAGTTTCTTCTTCAATACTTTCATACTCCAACCATCTGTTTCAATACATGCGTAATCTGTTGAATCGCTTAAGTCGCTGAAATCCGAGTTTGAATCCGAGCTAATGTCACTATATCTTGCTGTGGTATTCCCATTGTTTGTTTACATCGGCAGCACTGTGTGACGTCACAGGGAAATGGCCAGTGTCTTCGCAGAGAGCCGAAAATAAGGCACTCTAAAGCTTTATTTAGGGATATTCCGAGACCGGTAAAATTTAGAAAAAAACTTCAAAAAAATACAACATGCCACTGGGAACTGATTTTTATTGTTTTTAACCCTTTTGAAATTGTGATAATGTTCCCCTTTAAGAGTTTTGGTCCTAATTGATCTCAGTAGGATATTACAGCTTGTTGCTGAGATGTTAAGACCTATATACAATATCATCTGTTGCAAAGCTTTGTCATCAACACTCACAAGTATAAAACTACTTTTTCAAAGTAAAAATGTATTATTTCAAGCATGAAATAAAAAAATCATGACTTTGACACAATTGTGTCTCATAATTAAAACAGATGACAGCCAAATGGACTTTGCGGTTTTATTGTCAATGAAACAATAGAAAACACGTACTCACCGAGTAGTGCGGTTGGCAGAGTACAGCAAACTGACACTTAATATTGAAACATTTCACATGTGACATTTCAAACTATTTTGAACAGAAATAGTTCATGCACATTCAGATGAATTCTAAAAATTACAATTTAAAAAAATGTGGCCAGGGGCCGGGCTGTAATATATATATATATATATATATATATATATATATATATATATATATATATATATATATATATATCCATCCATCCATCCATTTTCTACCGCTTATTCCCTTTCGGGGTCGCGGGGGGCGCTGGCGCCTATCTCAGCTACAATCGGGCGGAAGGCGGGGTACACCCTGGACAAGTCGCCACCTCATCGCAGGGCCAACACAGATAGACAGACAACATTCACACTCACATTCACACACAAGTGCCAATTTAGTGTTGCCAATCAACCTATCCCCAGGTGCATGTCTTTGGAGGTGGGAGGAAGCCGGAGTACCCGGAGGGAACCCACGCATTCACGGGGAGAACATGCAAACTCCACACAGAAAGATCCCGAGCCTGGATTTGAACCCAGGACTGCAGGACCTTCGTATTGTGAGGCAGACGCACTAACCCCTCTGCCACCGTGAAGCCTATATATATATATATATATACATATAATTATATTATATATATATACATACACACGTATATATATATATACTAGGGGTGGGCAAATTAATGCGTTAATTACGCGTTAACTCATCAATCTATTAACGCCGACAAATATTTTATCACACATTTGCATATGTTGTTTACATGCTTTTATTTTGTTAACTTCTTTTCTTAATAAGATGTCATCTCCCGGATGTACTTCAGCGTTGAGGGGCTCTTGGTAAAGATGGAACATTTGGCAAAAATACCGGACAATTCTGCAAATTTCCTGGCTGGCTTACAGCGTGGTCACTCCGGGATCACTTACGACCGCCAGACAATTCTGGATGTGGATAGATCGGGCCGTTTTGGACTGAATGAGGCGTGCTTGCTAGACCGGCTAGCTAGCATGGGAATACTTTGCCGGCTACATCCAGCGGCCTGTGAAGCAGCGGAGTATATGTGTTGTCTGTCTATTTATGAATAATGCAGACGAGGAGTGTTGGCTGAGTTCTTAACGTTTGCTTTCAGAGCGTGCATATCACAACATACAAGATGCCGTCATGGCGACACACAACCTATACCGGGCTACCGCGCATGCTCCTCACTCCTGTTGCATGCTGGGTAGGGTAGTTCTTTTATTCCCTGGCTCATAACATCACAATATAGTACCATGTATATGATGCGTTCAGTTTATCAAAGCACCAAGCAAACAATCGGAAAATTCCCATCATATCAATTCCTAGATATGGTCATAATTATTTTAAGTGCACTACGCAGAATAAACACAACATTATTAATATTGCTACTACGGATAATTTGATCAAAAATTCCCTAAAACAGCCCACTACCTATAATATAGGTTTTTTAAACATAAGATCCCTGATAAAAAAAATGTTTCTGCTGTTACCTCAGAAATTGCCTGTTCAGATGTTATGATTGTGGCTCAGAGATTTGTATGTAGATTATATTTATTTTCCATAACAAACAGGATAACTTAAATACCCTGGCAGTGGCAATAAGCTTAAATGTTTGTATTTACATTTTTTGAGTTGATTTTCATAAAATATGCTATTTAACTGCTACTGTTTAACAAGGTCTGATTTAAATTGTGTTTGCACAACAAATGTTTTGGCGCTTTTGTTCATGTGGGAGAATATTCCAATAAAGGTGCACTACACACTACTTTTGAATTCATTATTGGGCTTTGTGTATACAATGCAGTTAATCGCGATTAATCGGAGAAATAGTGCGATTAACTTTGATTAAAATTTTTAATCGTTGTCCAGCCCTAATATATACACATACACACACATATGTATACATACACATTTATATATATATATATATATATATATATATATATATATATATATATATATATATATATATATATATAAACGTATATATAACATATATATATATAAAGTATATATATATGTAACATATTTACAAGAGCACGCACTTGGCGTGATGTCATGTTATCGATGGGAAAATGCATTTTTAGACCACATGATGTGCCTGAGCAGCTAGGAGACCCCGAGAGTAACAAGTGGTTGCCTTGTTGCCATCCATTGAGAAAAATAAACTCGTTTTTAGTATAAGTTTGCTGGTTTGAAAAAATGTAATGCAGAGCAATTATCATTATGTCAAGATAATGGCACTAGAACATTTTTCAACATATTGAGAAAAAAGGTCTCATATTTGTTTTTTCTATCAAGAAAAGTGCACTTGTTATGAGTGATAATATTCTAATTTTAAGGTATCATTAGGTTCATTGAGGTTAGCTAATTTTACTTGACAAGCCAAATTTTCTTGTACTATTGGCAGATCATTTTGCTTTGTTTAAGTAAATTACCCTTCATTTTTGTTTTTGAACACTGACTTTTTGCAGTGTAGCTATTATTAGTGCCAAGGAGAAGTCCACCATGTTGTCTGCAGTCTTCTTCAAAAGGATCACTTGACCACTGCATCGTTCGTATAACCCGTGGCTCTTTAGCGCCGCCCTAGTGGCTCCCTGGAGCTTTTTCAAAAATGTGTAAAAATGGTGGTAAAAAATATAATTGTTGTTTCAATATTGTTTCTTTAAGAGAGCAAACATGACAAACATTCCTAATTGTTCGAAAACCCACTGTTTATATTAAACGTAATACGTGTTTTATGCCACTCCTTTTGTACACCAAATGTTTTATGCTGTGCGTGAATGCACAAAAGGTGAGCTTTGTTGATGTTATTGACGTGTGTAGAGTGTTAAATCAGGCATATTTAGTCACTGCATGACTGCAAGCTAATAATAATGGACCACAATGGAAACAAGCTATCAATTTGCCTTTTTAAATCATTGGATTCAATTCTTTAAGATGTCAATAAACAATGCTAACATGCTATTTAAGCTAGCTGTATTTACATAGTGCATCATTATGCCTCGTTTGTAGGTATATTTCAGCTTATTTAATTTCCTTTACTTATCTCCTGTGTATTTAATTTATATTTGCATGTCTCATGACACCATCCATCCATCCATCCATCTTCTTCCGCTTATCCGAGATCGGGTCGTGGGGGTAGCAGCCGAAGCAGGGAAGCCCAGACTTCCCTCTCCCCATCCGCTTCGTCTAGCTCTTCCCGGGCCAGCCGAGAGACAGTCTTCCCAACGTGTCCTGGGTCTTCCCCGTGGCCTCCTACCGGTTAGACGTGCCCCAAACACCTCCCTAGGGAGGCGTTCGGGTGGCATCCTGACCAGATGCCCGAACTACCTCATCTGGCTCCTCTCGATGTGGGAAGCAGCGGCTTTATTTTTAGTTCCTCCCGGATGGCAGAGCTTCTCACCCTAAGGGAGAGCCATGCCACCTCAACTGACTAGAGTGGGGGGGTGTATAATGTAGCCCGGAAGAGTTAGGGATGCATGGGATTCTGGGTATTTGATCTGTTGTGTTTATGTTGTGTTACGGTGAGGATGTTCTCCCGAAATGTGTTTGTCATTCATATTTGGTGTAGGTTCAGTGTGGCGCATATTAGTTAGAGTGTTAAAGTTGTTTATACGGCCACCCTCAGTGTGACCTGTATGGCTGTTGAACAAGAATGCCTCACGTGTGTCTGCAGAAGCCACATACAACATGTGATTGAGTAGAGAAGTTTGCTAAAGTTGAAGAAGGTCCTAAATGCTGCGCCATTATAGCATGTTTTTACTTTTTTGTTGGGGTAGAATTCATCTGACTTACGAGAGAATAGTAGGTGTAAAATTCAGAAGTCCCTCGGAAAATTCGGGGGGGGGGGGGGTGCAAACGGCGTCCATCAAACTAACATTAAATCTCCATATTAAGGTAAGGGCAGCGTGTCTGCGACCCCAGATTAATACATAGCACAAAGCAAAATAAAACTATATATGCAGTATTATTCCATTTTAAATTTCCAAAGTTTTGAGGCTCCCATTGTTTTCTTAATTTTGTGAAACGAGTCAAAATCTCCGTAATATCGCTAAAATTCGCTCCATTTTGTCCACTAAAGACGCCGAGATCATTATCCATGCGTTTGTTACGTCTCGTCTTGATTACTGTAACGTATTATTTTCAGGTCTCCCCATGTCTAGCATTAAAAGATTACAGTTGGTACAAAATGCGGCTGCCAGACTTTTGACAAGAACAAGAAAGTTTGATCATATTACGCCTGTACTGTATATACCTTTATATACATATATACATACATATATACCTATACTGTATATACCTTTATATACATATATACATACATATATACCTATACTGTATATACCTTTATATACATATATACATACATATATACCTATACTGGCTCACCTCCACTGGCTTCCTGTGCACTTAAGATGTGACTTTAAGGTTTTACTACTTACATATAAAATACTACACGGTCTAGCTCCATCCTATCTTGCCGATTGTATTGTACCGTATGTCCCGGCAAGAAATCTGCGTTCAAAAGACTCCGGCTTATTAGTGATTCCTAGAGCCCAAAAAAAGTCTGCGGGCTATAGAGCGTTTTCCGTTCGGGCTCCAGTACTCTGGAATGCCCTCCCGGTAACAGTTCGAGATGCCACCTCAGTAGAAGCATTTAAGTCTCACCTTAAAACTCATTTGTATACTCTAGCCTTTAAATAGACCTCCTTTTTAGACCAGTTGATCTGCCGCTTCTTTTCTTTTTTCTCCTATGTCCCCCCCTCCCTTGTGGAGGGGGTCCGGTCCGATAACCATGGATGAAGTAGTGGCTGTCCAGAGTCGAGACCCAGGATGGGCCGCTCGTCGGGACCCAGGATGGACCGCTCGCCTGTGTATCGGTTGGGGACATCTCTACGCTGCTGATCCGCCTCCGCTTGAGATGGTTTCCTGTGGACGGGACTCTCGCTGCTGTCTTGGATCCGCTTGAACTGAACTCTCGCGGCTGTGTTGGAGCCACTATGGATTATACTTTCACAGTATCATGTTAGACCCGCTCGACATCCATTGCTTTCGGGGTTGCCCACATCTGAGGTCCTCTCCAAGGTTTCTCATAGTCAGCATTCTCCCTGCCCACTGGGTGTGAGTTTTCCTTGCCCTTTTGTGGGTTCTTCCGAGGATGTTGTAGTCGTAATGATTTGTGCAGTCCTTTGAGACATTTGTGATTTGGGGCTATATAAATAAACATTGATTGATTGATTGATTGATTGAAAATGGCTCTTTGAGTGGTAAAGGTTGCCGACCCCTGGTATAGGCGGACAGCTGATAAGCGACACATCTTTTGAAGAATACTGCAGTCAAAAAAAACATGTCGGGTAAAAATGTCCATCCATTATACCAAACATTGTCTGACTCAAAGAAAACCGGAAATTCCACTTTGTCAGATGATAAAAGGAGTAGCAGACATGCGGTGTGGAGTTGGGCGATGGAACAATATCGATATATATTGCAATACAAACAATCGATAGCAATAATTAAAAAAAACAGGCGTTCAATAAAACTTTCGATAAGTTTTTTCTTCTCCGTCGGAAGAAAGCGGAAGTTGCAAAGCAGGAACAAAGGCACTCGCTCTCTGGTAACCGAGCAAGGCAGAAATGGCACCCTTTGACGGAAGACAAAAACGGAAAAAAGAGATCAATTTCTATCAGCACAAAGTGTTGCTATGAGAACCTTGAAAGAAAAAATATTTTTACCTTTATATTTATTCTCGCCTTCCAACAAGTAGGCCATATTTTTTTCAGGAGACCATTTACCAACATTCTACATCCCAAGAACTAGCTTATGTAGCCGAGGATCGGACCGCCAAGTTCCCTGCCTTCGGCTTCCGCCCAGCTCACAACACACCCGACCTCTATGGCCCCTCCCATGAGTGGTGAGCAATCGTGCCCATGGCTCCGGAGAGGGGGGCCCCGGTGACCCGAATCCAAGCGATCTAAATTGAGTCTTGGTTCTTGCATTCCCATAGAAGTCTTCGAGCTTCTATTTGTCTGATCCCTTACCTAGGACCTGTTTGCCTTGGGAGACCCTACCATGGGGCATGGAAGCTCCCGGACAACAGAGCTCCTAGGATCATTGGGACACGCAAACTCGGTCGATCTACATTCCCATCCTCACCTATGGTCATGAGCTTTGGGTTATGACCGAAAGGACAAGATCACGGGTGCAAATGAGCTTCCTCTGCCGGGTGGCGGGGGGAAGCTCAAAGTAAAACTGCTGCTCCTCTACATGGAGAGGAGCCAGATGAGGTGGTTTGGGCATCTTGTCAGAAGGCTACCCGAACGCCTCCCTAGGGAGGTGTTTAGGGCACGTCCAACCAGTAGGAGGCCACGGGGAAGACCCAGGACACGTTGGGAAGACTATGTCTCCCGGCTGGCCTGGGAACGCCTCGGGATCCCCCGGGAAGAGCTGGATGAAGTGGCTGGGGAGGGGAAAGTCTCAGCTTCCCTGCTTCGGCTGCTGCCCCCGCGACTCGACCTCGGATAAGCAGAAGATGGATGGATATTCACCAACATTATGATCATTGAAAATGAATAATTATTTAATATGCACTCAAAGTACTTCGAAAACGTTTCTCATTTGACAACTCTATCCGGTAGCCACACGGCCTCGGGGTGACATACATCAGTTGTTGTGACCTCTCTTTACGTCAAAACCTATTTTGACTTATTACCACCATTTCCTCGTCGAAACCTGCCGGTTGCCATGTGGTAGGGAACCGTGTTCGTTTGACCGCTCTGTTCCATAGTAAAGATTCACCGTCATCTTTCGGGAATGTAAACAATGAAACACCGTCTGTGTTTGTGTTGCTAAAGGCGGCCGCAATACACCGCTTCCCACCTACAGCTTTCTTCTTTGATGTCTCCATTGTTCGTTGAACAAATTGCAAAAGATTCAGCAACACAGATGTCCAGAATACTGTGGAATTTTGCGATGGCATGTGTTGCAATGTTAAGATTTCATCATTGATGTATAAACTTTCAGACTGCGTGGTCGGTAGTAGTGGCTTTCATTAGGCCTTTAAAACAAAATGTAACACATAGTCAAGCGTGGAGCTACAATTGTAATCAACCACTTACCAAACTCCCACCAACAACAACACACCACGCACATTCGTCTACAACAAAGTATTTTACAAAGTGACACTTTGTTCTGACAACCCTCCTACGTTTTCGAAATGCAATTAACTCCCTGCGCCATCAGAAGGCTTCTTCACATGCGAGTTGTGTGTGCTGCAACCGTGCCTGCAGGATTTGTAGGTCAGGCGCAGGCATTTGGCTTGTTTGAAGAGTTAAAACTGCCACGAATAACAAGGAAAGCTAAGAATCAATCCCATTTTATCTACGTGGCCCTTCGTCACAAGGCGCCTCAAACGACAACATCCCCTAAAGCAGGTGTCGGCAGCTGAAAATGTTGAAACAGCCACCAGATTTTTATTTTATTTTATTTTAATCTTCTATTTTTTTCTCCCATTCCCCCACCCCTTGTTTACCTGTATCTCATCTTTTTTGTAAGGGGCGCTGGAAGCCGGCAGACCCGTCAGCGATCCTGTTCTGTCTCCCTGTAATGTTTGTCTAAACTTGAATGGGATTGTACTGAAAATTTTAATTTTCCTGAAGGAACTCTCCTGACGGAATAAATAAAGTACTATCTAATCTAATCTAATATTGGACCGAAAATATTAACAACATATAGTTCTGGAGCTAGGGCTGGGAGATAAATCAAATATACTCGATATATTGAGGGTTTGTCTCTGTCCGATATAGAAAATGACTAAATGGTAGGGATGCACCGATTAATCGGTAACCGAATATATTCGGCCGAATATGGCAAAAAAAGCCACATTCGGCCTTCGGTGGAATGAGTTAAAAACAAGGCCCAATAGTGGCGTGTGACACAATTTTTTGACGCGGTGACGCAATCAACCAACGTGCAGTGACGTTGGCATATGTTGTGTACCTGTATAAGTGTATGAGGTTACATGCACACATTTATTGAGATTTAGTGGGGCCTCTGTTTACATTATTAGCCTGTTGTGTAGGCTACCTGTATAAGTGTATGAGGTTACAAGCACACACTTAATTGAGATTTACTTCAGCCTTCTGTTTACATTATTAGCATATCTACTGTGGCTAAGCAGACTTTTGCCAAAAGGACAATAATTCATTTGTTGTGGGTTTATCCACTTTAATGCACTTTATTTTTTGGGGGAATGCATGTTTTGTTTGAAGGCCTAATATAAATGAAACACTTTGTGCTTTTTTTGAAAAGCAAAGGCTACTGGAATATTAAAAAAATGTCAATATTCAATAAAAAAATTACTTTATTTGAAAAACATGTCTGAATATTTATTCTAGGCCAGGGGCGCTCACACTTTTTCTGCAGGTGAGCTACTTTTCAATTGACCAAGTCGAGGAGATCTACCTCATTCCTATTTATATTTATTTATTTATGATTTAACAAGTTAATGGTGTTTAATGATAATACAAGCATGTTTAACACACATAGATTCCTTTCTTTCATGAAGACAAGAATATAAGTTGGTGTGTTTGATTCTGATGACTTGCATTGATTGGAATTAGACAGTGGTGCTGATAACGTCCGCATTTTCAAATGGAGGAAAAAAAAAAGTCCTTCTTTCTGTCCAATACCACATGAAAGGGGTTGGATTTGGCATCTCATTTGTCCAACTTGCATACTCGTTTTTAAACACTTTGTTATGAGAGTAGCATATGTGTGTGGCCCTTTAATGTCTGGCAGCAGGTGAGTGACGTCAGTGAGTGTGCGGGTGGGCAAGCAAGTGAGAAAGCGGTCGCTGAGGGCGGGGGAGAAATACATTGGCATCAAACTCCGTAGCTTGCTAGCTTTCTGAGACTCTTATTTTGTTAGCACAGGCAGGATGAAACAGGTCTTTTATGGTGAAGACAGGAACTGTGCAGTCGGTCTTTAGAGTTTTGACAGTAGGTACGGAGTCTCTAGAAATAAAATGTGTTTCTCTGCGTCCGCCCTGTTAGTGATTTTTTTCTTGAATATGAGCTCGCAGCAGCCAGCGTCATCTCACAAGATCCTCGGGTGCCGAGAATGTCAAACAAATGACGAAAGTGAAGTCTTGGTATGATTGATGATTGCTCATTTTTATGTATATTTTTTAATGCCTGGCGTGAGATCGACTGACACACCCTCCGAGATCGATGTAATGCCCACCCCTGTTCTAGGCTATTTATGCAATATTAAAAAAATTGTGAAAAACTGCATTCATTATTCGGTATTCGGCCTTCGGCCAAGCGTTTAAATTTTATTCGGCTTCGGCCACAAATTTTCATTTCGGTGCATCCCTACTATATGGTGATATTGGAGTATACGTTCTCACGCAGTTGCTTTTGGCTGCTGGCATTACACTGCAGGCTCTTCTCACTCTCTCTTGTCTCCCCTTTTCTCAGAGACATAAAAACAGGCGTACCTTCTTACATACGTCGCGCGTGCAACGTTACACGCGAGCAGAGAGGTAGCGGCATGGGTAACATTAGCTGTGATAGCTTTTAAAGCTTTACATGGACTGGCACCTCATTATATCCCGGACCTCATCCAAGTTTACACTCCTGCGCGCGCGCTGAGGTCCGAGAGCCAGCTCGTAGTGCCCAAGACCAGACTTAAAACCAGGGGACACAAGGCCTTCTCTGTGGTCGGCCCTAAACTCTGGAACATTCTGCTCCCACAGTGTAGAGTTTTAAGTCTGGTCTTAAGACCCACTTTTATTCTTCGGCTTTTAACACTACGTGAGTTGTGTGGTTCTCTGTGTTTTTTAAATTTTGATTTTTAATTTATTGTTTTACCGTATTTTTCGGACTATAAGTCGCAGTTGCGACTTATACTCAGCAGTGACTTGTGTGTGAAGTTATTAACACATTACCGTAAAATATCAAATATTATTTAGCTCATTCACGTAAGAGACTAGAAGTATAAGATTTCATGGGATTTATGTATTAGGAGTGAGAGATAGTTTGGTAAAGGTATAGCATGTTCTATATGTTATAGTTATTTGAATGACTCTTACCATAATATGTTAGGTTAACATAGCAGTTGCTTATTTATGCCTCATATAACCTACACTTATTCAGCCTGTTGTTCACTATTCATTATTTATTTTAAATTGCCTTTCAAATGTCTATTCTTGCTGTTGGGTTTTAGCAAATAAATTTCACCAAAAAATGCGACTTATACTCCAGTGTGACTTACGGTTTTTTTTATTCTTTATTGTGCATTTACGGTAGGGCCGACTTATACTCCGGAAAATACGCTAATTTGTTTTACCCTTTAAAATCGTTTTTAATCATATTTATCTTTATATTGTTTTTATATTTATTATTTGTTTGTATCCAGTCATTGGTGGAGCTAAGGATAATATTTGAATATCGTTTTTAATATTGTCGTGCAGCACCTTGGAAACATTTCTGTTGTTTAAAACTGCTACACAAATAAAGTGGATTGGATGTAAGTAAACTTTGATTGATTGATGTGTCGCAGGCTGACGCAAATCTTTGTTGACAGAAATCAGGACTCCTCTTCCTCCTATCCAGTAGGTGGCAAAAAGCCGCTGCCTGACCAGGGCTCAGAAATTCTGCAAAGACTCCTCCCACCCCCACCAAGGACTGTTTTCACTGCTGGACTCCAGAAAGGAGGTTCCGCAGCTTCCGCAGCAGAACTCCAGGTTCTGTAACAGCTTCTTCCCTCAGGCCGTAAGACTCTTGAATGCATCATAATTAAATTCATCCCCTCAACTCCCCCAAAATGGATTAACTCGCTGGAATAAAAAAGACAATATAACATACATCCATAAAAGTGGACGCATACTTGCCAACCCCCCCGGATTTTACGGGAGACTCCCGAAATTCAGCGCCTCTCCCGAAAACCTCCCGGGACAAATTTTCTCCCAAAAATCTCCCGAAATTGAGGCGGAGCTGGAGGCCACGCCCCCTCCAACTCTATGCAGACCTGAGTGAGGACAGCCTGTTTTCACGTCCGCTTTCCCACAATATATGACAGCGTGTCTGCCCAATAACGTTATAACTGTAGAATGATCGACGGCGAGTTCTTGGTTTCTTATGTGGGTTTATTGTTAGGCAGTTTCATTAACGTCCTCCCAGCGCAGTGACAACACACAACAACAGCAGTCACGTTTTCGTCTACCGTAAAGCAGTTCGTCTGCCGTAAACAGCAACGTTTTGACACTCTTAAACGGGACAATACTGTCATCTACTGTATATACATATGGTTAGAAAAATAGTGACAGAGAATAAAACAAGGATGGACAATTCAACCCTTAACTCAACAATGAGTAGATGAGTGTTTTGTGTGTGTATATGTGTAAATAAATGAACACTGAAATTCAAGTATTTCTTTTATTTTTCTGTATATATATATATATCTATATATATTGCTAGAATTCACTGAAGGTCATGTATTTCTTATATACATATAAAATACTTGACTCTTAACCACGCCCCAACCACGCCCCCGCCCCACCCCGACCCCCACCCCCCGAAATCGGATGTCTCATGGTTGGCAAGTATAAGGGGACGCATGTGAAAAAGTGCATTATATTTATCTGTACAGTAATCTATTTATTTATTTATATACATGTATTTATTTTATATATATATTTATATATTATTTATGTATATTTATTTAATTATATATGCACCTTATTGCTTTTTTTATCCTGCACTACCATGAGCTTATTGTAACGAAATTTCGTTCTTATCTGTGCTGTGAAGTTCAAATTTGAATGACAATAAAAATGAAGTCTAAGTCTAAAGTAATATCTATTCGACACATTTTTACAACTTACAAATCACGAGTAAAACGGAGGCTTCTCAGATAACTCCTGGAAATGTATAGATGTGTGTGTCCAAGTTAAAGGCCACGGCAGGCTGTCTTCTTCTAAAGGATTTATTACTATCTTTGCAAGTGTTTTCTGAGGTGCTACTTGGTGAAAAAGGTTTGAGAACCAATAATCAAACATAAAATAACTGATTAATGAAATTGTAAGTTAACTACTGATAAAAAAAGCAATACATTGTAATTAAATATGTCAATCATTTGACAGCCCTAGTTCAAAGTCAAAGATACAGAAGCCAATGCCGTTGCTTGAAATGACAGAGAATGAAACCGCAACCAGAAAGAACTCATACTCACCCTGTTTTGGAAAAAGGAGGCGTGAAAATGTGCAGTCGTTGCTGATATTGATAACAAACTAATTTCTTCTGAGCTAGGATTATGTAAATAAACTTTATCCATTTTTGGCATCCCCACAGGCCTGTCAAAGAAGAACAGAAACAGATTAGAGGCAGCAAACTGTGTAAACAATGAGAAACTTTGGTGTAAAGAAGACTGGAGAAACTCACAACAGAGTATATATTTCTAAATCCTAGTCAAAATCTCGAAATAAACTTAATACAAGTCAAAATCTCCAGAGTAGTAAGTTTAAATTGCTCATTTTAAAATCTCTTTTAAGTTTAGCTTAAATATGTCTTACTTCAAGAAATTTTACCAAGACAATTCTGACTTGTTCCATTGGCAGGCTTGTTTCGCTCATTACAAGCCCCCCAAAAAAACTGCATTTTTTTACAGTGTAGTCGCAGTAATACGAGGGCTGAAAATAAGTCAACAGGTTTGTTCGGGTCGTAAAATGTCATGTAGTGCAATAAATTAAGGAAATCATCGCTACAGTCAAGTCATAAAACATCATATGGTACAATAAATTGGGCAAATAATCGACAGCATATGGTCAAGTCGTACATTTCTTGTCGGGCAATAAATTTAGCAAATGGTTTTATCATTTTAAGGAGTTGTTCCACTAAATTCAACTGTTGTCACACAAACGCCTTTTCTCACACTCGCTGGGGAACCTTTAGATCAGGGGTCTCAAACTCAATTTTACCTGGGGGCCACTGGATGCAGAAACTAGGTGAGGCTGGGCCGCAAGAAAAGATTTCTTAAAAAAATCTAAGAAACACTTCTTAATGAATTCACCTTCTTTGAATGGCTTTCCCGCGCTAGTAACATACTTGCCAATCTACAACCTGCCGTCTCGTCCGCTTTTCCACCATACAGTGTGCTGGACCAGTCACATATTGTATGAGGGTTCTGCAGACCCACAGAACTGACTGCAAGACATACTTGGTTAACAGCCATACAGGTCACACTGAGAGTGGCCGTATAAACAATTTTATCACTGTTACAAGTATGCGCCACACTGTGAACCCACACCAAAACAAGAATGACAAACACATTTTGGGAGAACACAACAGAACAAATACCCAGAATCCCATGAAGCCCTAAGTCTTCCAGCTACAACATACACCCCGCCCCGCCATTGTAGCCCGGAAGAGTTAGGGCTGCATTGGATTCTGGGTATTTGTTCTGTAATGTTTATATTGTGTAATAATGTGTTCGTCATTCTTGTTTGGTGTGGCTTTACAGTGTGGCGCATATTTGTAACAGTGATAAAGTTGTTTATACGGCCACTCTCAGTGTGACCTGTATGGCTGTTGACCAAGTATGCCTTGCAGTGACTTCCGTGGGACTGCAGAAGCCTCATACAATATGTGACTGGGTCGGCAAACTGTTTGCATAGTGGAAAAGCAGACAAGATGTCAAGTTGTAGAGCAGCTGTTCTCAACCTTTTTTCAGTGATGTTACCCCCTGTGAACATTTTTTTTTATTCAAGTACCCCTTAATCAGAGCAAAGCATTTTTTGGTTGAAAAAAAGAGATAAAGAAGTAAAATACAGCACTATGTCATCAGTTTCTGATTTATTAAATTGTGTAACAGTGCAAAATATTGCTCATTTGTAGTGTTTTTTCTTGAACTATTTGGGAAAAAAATATATAAAAATAACTAAAAACTTGTTGAAAAATAAACAAGTGATTCAATTCTAAATAAATATTTCTACACATAGAAATAATCATCAACTTAAAGTGCCCCCTTTGGGGATTGTAATAGAGATCCATCTGGATTCACAAACTTAATTATAAACATTTCTTCACAAAAAATAAATCTTTAACATCAATATTTATGGAACATGTCCACAAAAAATCTAGCTGTCATCACTGAATATTGCATTGTTGCATTTCTTTTCACAGTTTATGAACTTACATTCATATTTTGTTGAAGTATTATTCAATAAATATATTTATAAAGGATTTTTGAATTGTTGCTATTTTTGGAATATTTGTTTAAAATCTCAAGTACCCCTTGGCATACCTTCAAGTACCCCCAGGAGTACGCGTACCCTCATTTGAGAACCACTGTTGTAGAGGACTCCAAAGGCAGTAGAATCACGGCACGCCTTTAACATTATTGTTCGGGTGAAAACCGAGGGGGGCATTGATATTCGGGTGTTTCCCGGAAAGATCGCGAGAGTTGGCAAGTATATTTCTAGTGCAGGAATGCCATTCAAAGAAGGTGAACTCATTAAAAAGCACATATTCGATTTTTTTAAGAAATCTCACCCAGTTTCTGCATCCAGTAGCCCCCAGGTAAAGTGAGTTTGAGACCCCTGCTTTAGATGCTTTATTAGCTGCGTTTCCCTTAACCCTAGAAATGCGCGTAACCTAAATATCGCAATAAGAAACTAGTAAGGGAAACACCCATATTTAGAAAATAACTCAAATATCCCTAAAATATTATTAATGCGGTCTCATGAGTCGTTTTGATATTGCGGTTATTTGCAGAAGCCTGATTAAAAAAGTTTTTTCGCATGTAGAAGTTACTTAAACACAGAACCGGCCTTGCTCCCGATCGGTGGTCCGGGAGGTGCTAGGCAGCATGCGGGTCCCTTCCTGGGAATAGAGGCCGACCCGCCGGCCTGGAGAGACCCCGATGCCCCAACAGTGTCGAGGTGGGCGTAAGGACGTTGCCTTTGAGCGAATTGCAGCGGTGAATGCAATTTTCCTCAAATGGAGTCTTGTGGGATGAAATTATACGAGAATTATGCAAAAAACACCCTTTCATGGAAACACCTACAAGTCGCAAACTTTAGAAATATCGCTTTTATTTTGCTAAAAAGTATGGAAACGCAGCTACTGATTGTACAAAACCCAAAAGCAGTGGAGTTGGCAAAAACATTTTGAAATGTGGACTCGTCATACCACTTTGCATCAGTCCATCTTAGATGAACTCGGGCTCAGCAAAGCAGGCGGCGGTTTCTGGGTGTTGTTGATAAATGGCTCCGGCTTTGCATAATAGAGTTTTAACTTGCACTTCCAATTGTCGCGACCAACTGTATGTAGTTACTGACAGTGGTTTTCTGAAGTGTTCCTGAGCCCATGTGGTGATATCCTTTACACACTGATGTCGCTTTTTGATGAATTTCTTGGCCTTGCCGCTTACATGCAGCGATTTCTTCAGATTCTCGGAACCTTTTGATGATATTACGGAGTGTGGATGGTGAAATCCCTAAATTCTTTGCAATAGCCGATTGAGAAATGTTGCCGCAGGGGCCTTTTTTACCACTGTGTCGCATGGCCTTTCCTTTTAACAACACTCAGTAAACGTTTGGGAACTGAAGAGACCAATTTTTGAAGATTTTTAGGTGGAAGTGAATTGTGAAGTGAATTATATTTATATAGCGCTTTTTCTCTAGTGACTCAAAGCGCTTTACATAGTGAAACCCAATATCTAAGTTACATTCAAACCAGTGTGGGTGGCACTGGGAGCATGTGGGTAAAGTGTCTTGCCCAAGGACACAACAGCAGTGACTATGTTGTCAGAAGCGGGAATTGAACCTGCAACCCTCAAGTTGCTGGCACGGCCACTCTATCAACCGAGCTAAACCAATTCTTGCTTGATGTACAGCTTAAGTTGTTCAACAGTCTCTGTTGTCGTATTTTACGCTTCATAATGCGCCAAACATTTTCAATGGGAGACAGGTCTGGACTACAGGCAGGCCAGTCTAGTACCCGCACTCTTTTACTATGAAGCCACACTGTTGTAACACGTGCAGAATGTGACTTGGCATTGTCTTGTTGAAATAAGCAGGGGCGTCCATGATAACGTTGCTTGGATGACAACATATGTTGCTCCAAAAGCTGTATGTACCTTTCAGCATTAATGGTGCCTTCACAGATGTGTAAGTTACCCATGCCCTGGGCACTAATGCACCCCCATACCATCACAGATACTGGCTTTTGAACTTTGCGCCGATAACAATCCGGAAGGTTCTTTTCCTCTTTGGTCCGGAGGACACGACATCCACAGTTTCCAAAAACAATTTGAAATGTGGACTCGTCAGATCACATAACACTTTTCCAATTTGCAACAGTCCATCTTAGATGAGCTCAGGAAACCAGGCGGCGGTTTCTGGGTGTTGTTGATAAATGGCTCTGGCTTTGCATAATAGAGTTTTAACTTGCACTTCCAATTGTCTCGACCAACTGTAGTTACTGACAAGTGGTTTTTTGAAGTGTTCCTGAGCCCATGTGGTGATATCCTTTACACATTGATGTCGCTTTTTGATGAATTCCTTGGCCTTGCCGCTTACGTGCAGCGATTTCTTCAGATTCTCTGAACCTTTTGATGATATTACGGAGCGTGGATGGTGAAATCCCTAAATTCTTTGCAATAGCCGATTGAGAAATGTTGACACGGTGTTGCATGGCCTTTCCTTTTAACAACACTCAGTAAACGTTTGGGGACTGAGGAGACCAATTTTTGAAGATTTTCAGGTGGAATTATTTCCAATTCTTGCTTAAGTTGTTCAACAGTCTCTGTTGTCGTATTTTACGCTTCATAATGCGCCAACTATGGTTACTGACATTGGTTTTTTGAAGTGTTCCTGAGCCCATGTGGTGATATCCTTTACACAGTAATGACGCATTTTGATGAATTCTACGTGTGGTGATTTCTTCTGATTCTTTGAACCTTTTGATGATATTACGGTCTGTAGCTGGTGAAATCCCAGAATTCCTTACAATATAGCCGATTGAGAAATGTTGTTCTTAAACAATTTGCTCAGGCATTTGTTCAAAGTGGTGACCCTCGCCCCATCCTTATTTGTGAATGCATTTCACGGACGCTGCTTTTATACACAATCATGGCACCCACTTGTTCCCAATTAGCCTGTTCACCCGTGGGATGTCACAAATAAGTGTTTAATGGGCATTCCTCAACTTTCTCAGTCTTTTTTGCCACTTGTGTCAGCTTTTTGGAAACATGTTGCAGGCATCAAATTCCAAAGGAGCTAATATTTGGAAAAAATAAAGTTTACCAGTGTGAACATTAAATATTTTGATTTTGCAGTCCATTCAATTGAATATAGGTTGAAAAAAATTTGCAAATCCTTGTATTCTGTTTTTATTTACCATTTACACAACGTGACAACTTCACTGCTTTCGGGGTTTGTAAAAGGGACGGCGTGGCGCAGTGGGAGAGTGGCCGTGCGCAACCCGAGGGGCCCTGGTTCAAATCCCACCTAGTACCAACCTCGCCACGTCCGTTGTGTCCTGAGCAAGACACTTCACCCTTGCTCCTGATGTGTGCTGGTTGGCGCCTTGCATGGCAGCTCCCTCCATCAGTGTGTGAATGTGTGTGTGAATGGGTAAATGTGGAAGTAGTGTCAAAGCGCTTTGAGTACCTTGAAGGTAGAAAAGCGCTATACAAGTACAACCCATTTATCATTTATTTAAATATGTGATGCATTCCAAAAGTCAGCAGACTGTTGACACCTCAGCGTTGATGCTAAGTGCGTCCTAAGTTGTAGTCTAGGGATGCACCGAAATAAAAATTTGTGGCCGAAGCCGAAACCAAATACAATTTGAGCGCTTGGCCGAAGGCCGAATACCAAATACCGAATAATAAATGCAGTTTTTCACAACTTTTTTATATTGCATAAATAGCCTAGAATACATTTTTAGACATGTTTTTCAAATAAAGTAAATTTTTATTGAATATTGACATTTTTTAATATTCCAGTAGCCTTTGCTTTTCAAAAAAAGCACAGTTTTTCATTTATATTAGGCCTTCAAACAAAACATGCATTCCAAAAAAAAAAATAAAGTGCATTAAAGTGGATAAACCCACAACAAATGAATTATTGTCCTTTTGGCAAAAGTCTGCTTAGCCACAGTAGATATGCTAATAATGTAAACAGAAGGCTTAAGTAAATCTCAATTAAGTGTGTGCTTGTAACCTCATACACTTATACAGGTAGCCTACACAACAGGCTAATAATGTAAACAGAGGCCCCACTAAATCTCAATTAAGTGTGTGCTTGTAACCTCATACACTTATACAGGTAGCCTACACTACAGGCTAATAATGTAAACAGAGGCCCCACTAAATCTCAATTAAGTGTGTGCTTGTAACCTCATACACTTATACAGGTAGCCTACACAACATGCTAATAATGTAAACAGAAGGCTCAAGTAAATCTCATCTAAGTGTGTGCTTGTAACCTCATACACTTATACAGGTAGCCTACACAACAGGTTAATAATGTAAACAGAAGGCTCAAGTAAATCTCAATAAGTGTGTGCTTGTAACCTCATACACTTATACAGATACACAACATATCCCAGGCCAGAACAGATTTGTCACTGACAGTACTTCAGCTTCAGAATAAAAAGAAGGAAACTAAGTATGTATAAAACTATTTAAATTTAACACTGCACGTTGGTTGATTGTGTCACCGCGTCAAAAAATTGCGTCTTTGCGTCACACGCCAATATTCGGCCTTGCTTTTAACTCATTCCACCGAAGGCCGAATGTGGCTTTTTTAGCCATATTTGGCCGAATATATTCGGTTACCGATTGATCGGTACATCCCTATTGTAGTCGGTTGACGCGGCGAACGCATATTTTGTGTGGCTGGGTAGAGGTTGCACTAGCGAGCGCTGATAAGTGCAGCTTTGTTGCCGTCGCGGTTCAGAGGAGGAAGGCTTGTTGACAGCCGGGACGCCACCCCCCCTCCTTCCCTTGCTGCCGTTTCTGCCTCCGCAGGCCACAAGGAAGCGGGACATACTACAGGGGCGGGTACCTCCTGTCAAACACTGGAATGCGCTGTGATAAGGCGAGTAAAGGTGACGTGAGGTGCTGAAGTCCACAATGTGTGCCTGGAGCACAGTCCGCCGATTTCTAATTATTGCGGAGCTGTAAATGACGGGGCAGCCTTACGTGGGTGTGTCGGGGGAGCGGGGAGGGGGGAAAAATAGTCACTCACTGTTCGTGAAAATCCAACATTGGAGGTTCAAAGCGTATGGGTCGGCAGTTCCCACGGTGCGGGGACGTGCTGCGGGGGACGAGAAGAAGAAGAAGGATGAGCAGGCGAAGGAGAACAGCATCCAAGTTTGTGTGCATTTCCATCCAGTCTGAATACAAAAGCGGCGCGGATTAGTTAGTTATGAACCCGGGACGCCCGTGGTACTCCTCCCGTCGTATTAAAATCCAGAATGATTCATCCTTACAGATCTACAACCGACGGAAGGGAGTTAAAACCACGTGCCTCTTTTCAACTGGCCCAGCCTGTTGGACCACAGGTGCATCTTGACAATAGCCCGGGCCCTCCCTCGTAATAGGCAGACAACTATGTCATCATGAGAGGCAAAGAGCCATATAAACAAATACAGCATCCACTACGTAGGTGTGGCAGGCACCGTAACACAACACCTGTGTCCACTACTGTGTTTTTTTCTGAATTATTATTATTTTATTTCATAGCGCCTTTTATGACCCCGCGATGTGCGAAGCCGTAACAGTGGATCAAAGAAGTGCGGTGCTGGTGTGTCACAGTGTCAGCATGTTGTGTGACGGACGAAGTAATTAGAAAGCAATAATAGGCCTGATTACAAGAGGGCGAGACAAGCCAGTTTCACTTGGAAGACTTTACACCTTTTAACAAACAAGTAAAAGAACAATGAGTTTCTGTTTTTTTGTTTTTTTTTCGTCCTGTCCATTTTCTCAGGCAAATGGTAGGTAGGTCTTTATTGTCATTGCAACAAGTACAACGAAACTTTGTTTTCAGCACAAACCTGTTCAAGATTAGACAAACAAACAGTGTACAGGGTTACAGAACAAGAACGCTGATGGGTCGCCATTAGGGATGCACCGAAAGGAAAATTTGTGGCCGAAGCCGAAGCAAATTTAAACGCTTGGCCGAAGGCCGAATACCGAATAATGAATGCAGTTTTTCACAATTTTTTTTATATTGCATAAATAGCCTAGAATAAATATTTAGACATGTTTTTCAAATAAAGTATTTTTTTATTGAATACTGACATTTTTTTTAATATTCCAGTAGCCTTTGCTTTTCAAAAAAAGCACAAAGTTTTTCATTTATATTAGGCCTTCAAACAAAACAAACATTCCCCAAAAAATAAAGTGCATTAAAGTGGATAAACCCACTACGAATGAATTATTGTCCTTTTGGCAAAATAAATGATAAATAAATGGGTTGTACTTGTACAGCGCTTTTCTACCTTCAAGGTACTCAAAGCGCTTTGACACTACTTCCACATTTACCCATTCACACACTCATTCACACACTGATGGAGGGAGCTGCCATGCAAGGCGCCAACCAGCACCCATCAGGAGCAACGGTGAAGTGTCTTGCTCAGGACACAACGGACGTGACGAGGTTGGTACTAGGTGGGATTTGAACCAGGGCCCCTCGGGTTGCGCACGACCACTCTCCCACTGCGCCAGTCTGCTTAGCCACAGTAGATATGCTAATAATGTAAACAGAAGGCTCAAGTAAATCTCAATAAGTGTGTGCTTATAACCTCATACACTTATACAGGTAGCCTACACAACAGGCTAATAATGTAAACAGAGGCCCCACTAAATCTCAATAAGTGTGTGCTTGTAACCTCATACACTTATACAGGTACACAACATATCCCAATGTCACTGCACGTTGGTTGGTTGCGTCATTGCGTCAAAAAATTGCGTCACACGCCACTATTCGGCCTTGTTCTTAACTCATTCCACCGAAGGACGAATGTGGCTTTTTTTGCCATATTCGGCCGAATATATTTGGTTACCGATTACTCGGTGCATCCCTAGTCGCCATAAGATGGGAAAAAGGTAAACGCTGGGAAAGGATAAGTAAAAAAAATACAATCCAGACTGGGCTCCTAGGAGGGCCCAGTTCGGAGTGAGAAAAAACCTCCATAACAAAGCACATATACATACTACAACATACGTCTCGAGATATCTAGCAACAGAGGGAAGGTAGTTCAAGGTCATGGTGGTAGGTCGCAGCTCTCAGGCGCTGACCATCCATTCATCACCCTTCGGGATGGGATTTGCGTCGAGGGCGTGGATTGGGGGGCAGGGGAGTGTATGTGTGGCATATATTTTTTTTGTGGATGTGTGTGTGTATATAAGCCCATAGTGTGTCGCTGTTCCGCGGCCTTGATGTATTTACCGTCTCTAGTCCAAAGTTCACAACAGGTGCGTGCATGAGAGACAAAAAAGACAAAAAATCATATAGTTGATGTAGATGCACATATCGGCTATTAGGGGTCTGGGGAAAAAATTGATTCGAATATCAACCGGGATTCTCACGTTGTGCGATTCAGGATCGATTCTCATTTTTTAAAAGTCGATTTATTTAAAAAAATATATATTTTTTTTTTAATCAATCCAACAAATCAATACACAGCAATATAATAACAATGCAATCCAATTCCAAAAGCAAACCTGACCCAGCAACACTCAGAACTGCAATAAACAGAGCAATTGAGAGGAGACACAAACACCACACAGAACAAACCAAAAGTAGTGAAACTAAAATGAATATTATCAACAACAGTATCAACATTAGTTATAATTTCAGCATAGCAGTGATTAAAAATCCCTCATTGACATTATCATTAGACATTTATAAAAATAATAAAAAAGGACAATAGTGTCACAGTGGCTTACACTTGCATGGCATCTCATAAGCTGGACAACACACTGTGTCCAATGTTTTCACAAAGATAAAATAAGTCATATTTTTGGTTCCTTTAATAGTTAAAACAAATTTACATTATTGCAATCAGTTGATAAAACATTGTCCTTTACAATTATAAAAGCTTTTTACAAAAATCTACTACGCTGCTAGATCCTGTTGAATCCCTATGTATTGAATGAATACAGAATCGTTTTTGAATCGGGAATTGTGTTGCAGTGAAAAAAAAAAAAATCGATCTTGAATCGAATCATGACCCCAAGAATCGATATTGAATCGAATCGTGGGACACCCAAATATTCGCAGTCCTGTCGGCTATACAAGTTTACTTTACAAAAGAAGTGTGGGATAGTTCTCTCCTTGTCTTATTTGTATCTTGACTTTACTAAATAAATGT
>NC_084636.1:3735915-3743415 GCF_033978795.1 Nerophis ophidion | reverse complement strand
AGCCCAGTCTAGATTGTATTTTTTTACTCATCCTTCAATCAATCAATCAATGTTTACTTATATATAGCCCTGAATCACTAGTGTCTAGAAGGGCTGCACAAACCACAACACAAACCACTACCACATCCTCAGTAGGCCCACATAAGGGCAAGGAAAACTCACACCAGTGGGACGTCGGTGACAATGATGACTATGAGAACCTTGGAGAGGACGAAAGCAAGGATGTCGAGCGGGTATAACATGATACTGTGAAAGTTCAATCCATAATGGATCCAACACAGTCGCGAGACTCCAGTCCAAAGCGGATCCAACACAGCAGCGAGAGTCCCGTTCACAGCGGAGCCAGCAGGAAAACATCCCAAGCGGAGGCGGATCAGCAGCACAGAGATGTCCCCAGCCGATACACAGGCAAGCAGTACATGGTCACCGGATCGGACCGGACCCCCTCCACAAGGGAGAGTGGGACATAGGAGGAAAAGAAGAGAAACGGCAGATCAACTGCTCTAAAAAGGGAGTCTATTTAAAGGCTAGAGTATACAAATGAGTTTTAAGGTGAGACTTAAATGCTTCTACTGAGGTGGCATCTCAAACTTTTACCGGAAGGGCATTCCAGAGTACTGGAGCCCGAAATGAAAACGCTCTATAGCCCGCAGACTTTTTTTGGGCTTTGGGAATCACAATAAAGACCTATCCTGTCCTATTTGTTGGTCACAAAAAACATTCATGAAGATCCCTTTTTTATGAATGTATTATGGCTCTACTGAAAATGTGAGGGTCAAAAGTATACATACAGCAATGTTCATATTTGCTTACATGTCCCTGGGCAAGTTTTACCGCAATAAGGCGCTTCTGGTAGCCATCCACAAGCTTCTGCTGGGTCTTTTAACCACAAGATTGGTGCAGTTCAGCTAAACTTGTTGGTTTTCTGACATGGACTTGTTTCTTCAGCATTGCCCACACGTTTAAGTCAGGACTTTGGGAACCTTCATTCTAGCCTGATTTAGCCATTCCTTTTCCACTTTTGATGTGTGTTTGTGCCACCGCTTAATAACTGTTTAATAAATACAGTTTTGGTAAAGTTTAAAAGTAGCATATATTAATGCAGTAGGAACAATAATGTTTTAATGTAGACAAGTGTTCATTCAAGCCTAAGGCAAAATATCGAGATATATATGGTGTGACATAGAGATATTAATAAAAGGCCATATCTACCAGCCCTAGTTAAAACTGTACGCTACTTTGTATTGGAAATGGCAACAGTGGAGGATGCATTCCCCACAACAAGAGGATAGAGGAAAAAAAAGGGGCTTATTGTCTACCGCGTGGACTACAATAGCAGACGCAAGCAAATTTTTGAAACTTGTGCAGATTCCATCCAAATACACATCAGCAGCAACCAGGAGGTAAGAAAAGTTGTTTTTGCATAATAGCTTGAAACTAGGGGTGTAACGGTACGTGTATTTGTATTGAACCGTTTCGGTAAGGGGGTTTTGGTTTGGTTCGGTTCGGAGGTGTACCAAACGATTTTCCACACGGACATATTAAGTAGCGTACTGCACGTTGTGTAAACAATGCACACCGAGGCGCAACACACGGCATGTTAGCAGCGACCGGGCTACGATAGACCGACCATACGTCCTCTTTTCACCGGATATGTCCTCTTTTGCGGGGCTGTCCGGGTGGAGTTTCTTAAATGCCTAAAATGTCCGGTATTTTGAGTTACGGTTGCATGTATTTTCAATGTACGTTCAGGGTTAAGAAGGGGTTAAAAACAAAACAAATTGTGCACGCAGCAGAATTTGTGACGGAGGGGCAGAGACAGAGAGAGTGAGAGAGTTATGATGAACGCGCATGCGTTGCCAGTCTCTGCTTTTTACCCATAGATTTATCAGATTTTATATTTTATTATCTATAGCAGGGGTGTCAAAAGTGTGCCCCCGAAGCCATTTGTGGGCCACGCTAATGTTTTAAAGGCCCACGGCACATTCTAAAAATACTATTAAAATAAACAACAACATAAGAAAAATGAAATGAAAAAGCTTAAAGGCTAAATGTAATTTGGAAAAAGTTGCAATGTTGACTAATAAAACAAAGCTGTTTTTTTTTTTTTTTAGCTCAAAACAAATATTGAATCAAAATCAATATCATGAATTATTGACCTATCCAAGGTTCCGATTACTTCACATCAAATATTCCACTAAGAAAAATATTTTTGGTGGAAGATTTTGCAAATTTGGTAAATAAATAACCCCAAAAATGTATATTTTGTTGTTTTCTTACTGTACGCAAAATGAACCGAACCGTGACCTCTGAACCGAGGTACGTACCGAACCAAATTTTTGTGTACCGTTACACCCCTAGTTGAAACAAAATGCAAAATAATGTCTCCTAATAGGTGCCATTTTGCAGTCCTAATACACACACACACACACATAATAATACCCGTATGTTGAAGCCCAGTAGGTCTGACTACGGTAGATGTAATGCCCCGATAATCCATCAAGCGGTGGGGCTTCATAGCTTACCAGAGTCAAACTAAAACATTTGGACAGATTTTTGAGCAATACAAGGGCTATGGTTATACCGTATTTCCTTGAAAGGCCGCCGGGTATATAGTATGCGCCTGACTAAAATTACGGCCGGGTCGAACTCGTTTGGCAAAATAATTAGCGCATGCTTAGCTTTACCGCCGGCTCAGGATTAACGCCGGGTCAAACTCGTTTAGCAAAATATTATTTTTATTAGCGCATGTCTAGAATTTCCGCCGGGTCAAACTCGTTTCGCCAAAGAATTAGCATATGCCTAAAATATCCGCCGGGTCAAACTCGTCACGTCACGAGTGACACTTCACCTGTCATCATTTTCAAAATGGAAGAGGCTGATTTCAATCATTTGAAATCGCATAAAGAGAAGATTAAGAGCTATTCAGTCGGATTTAAGGTCCAAGCTATTGAATATGCTAAAAAGAACAGTAAGCAGCTATGTTTTATTAGTATACCGTAGCTGCGTGTGTCAAATATGAGTCATTAAATGACTCCCGCCTCCTGGTGGTAGAGGGCGCTAGTGATCCTTCTTGCAACTACTCGGCTGCAGGAGAAGTGACAACAAGCAGCGATCGTTTATTTCTTCCTCTCGCTTGCACTTTTAACATGGAGGATTACATATCTAAAATAAAACAGTTTTCTAAACTGGACTTTCAATGGAAGCGGGAGGTAATAAAGGAAGATCTCCATCGAGACAGAGAGACTTTTAAAACTGAAGAAAGATAAGGAAGACTTCTATAAACAAGTTATCGATCCTTTTGATCAGAGGGAGCTGCGCAATGACTTCATTTATAAGTAAAGGTAAGACCATAATAACATTTTTTTTATTAAATGTGCTTTTCATGATGGTATCCTTACATCACACTCAAATGTATAAGCGCAGGCCTAAATTTACCGCATGCCTTTGGTAAGCGGCGGAGTGAGAAGAGGTTTTAAATTAATTAGCGCCCTGGCGGCAATTCAAGGAAATACGGTACTTGTATGGCGCTTTTCTTAAAGCTCTTTGACACTATTTCCACATTCACACACTGATGGCGGGAGCTGCCGTGCAAGGCCCTAATCATGACCCATCAGGATCAAGGGTGAAGTGTCTTGCTCAAGGACACAACGGACGTGACAAAGTTGGTAGCAGGTGGGGATCGAACCAGGAACCCTCAGACTACTGGCACAGCCAATCCCCCAATTGGCCACGCCGTCCCCAATGTTTTGGGCTTGCTTGTACTTGCCTATGTCATTAATTGAGCGGGTGTCAACTTGCGGTCCACACGTATCTCTTATGTGTGACTGCCATCCACTGGTCACACTTATTGCACCAAATAAAACTGCTTCGAGGTCGGCAAGCACAACCAGAAATTATTTCTACGTTAGGTGCGCTGTACATTTTGGGAAAATGAAAGTATTTATAGTACAAACAATCGAGTAAAGACACCGGTCAAAAAAAAACATGCACACAAGAAGGAGAAGAAGCACTGGTCCGCCAAGGGGGGTATAGCTCGGTTGGTAGAGAGGCCGTGCCAGCAACTTGAGGGTTGCAGGTTCGATCCCCGCTTCTGCCATCCTCGTCACTGCCGTTGTGTCCTTGGGCAAGACACTTTACCCACCTGCTCCCAGTGCCACCCACACTGGTTTGAATGTAACTTAGATATTAGGTTTCACTATGTAAAGCGCTTTGAGTCACTACAGCAGGGGTAGGGAACCTATGGCTCTAGAGCCAGATGTGGCTCTTTTGATGACTACATATGGCTCTCAGATAATTGTATTTATATAGCGCTTTTCTGTAGTGACTCAAAGCGCTTTACAAAGTGACACCCAATAAATAAGTTACATTTAACACAGTGTAGGTAGTACTGGGGGCAGGTGGGTAAAGTGTCTTGCCCAAAGACACAACGGCAGTGACTAGGATGGCGGAAGCGGGAATCGAACCTGGAACCCTCAAGTTGCTAGCACGGCCACTCTACCAACCAAGCTATGCCGAGTAACCGTGTAATACTCTTCCATATCAGTAGGTGGCAGTCGGTAGCTAATTGCTTTGTAGATGTGGGAAACAGCGGGAGGCAGAGTGCAGGTAAAAAGGGGTCTAATGCTTGAACCAGGGGTAGCTGACATTGCTTAACACGATAAGTAATGAATAATTCCGCTGGTAATCAGTTTCAAAAATAACGTTCAAATTATAAAACATTCTCATGCATTTTAATCCAACCATCCATTTTTCTACCGCACCTGTTCAAGATGTCGCATTAATGGTAAGAAGTACTATTGGTTAACTTTTATGATAACAATGTTGTTAAAAAGAATAAGAGACGTATTATTCTCTACAAATGTTGGTCATACTTAAAAATGCACGATTTTAGTTGTATTCAGTGTTGAAAAATGTTATATGGCTCTTACGGAAATACATTGTGAAATATTTGGCTTTCATGGCTCTCTCAGCCAAAAAGGTTCCCGACCCCTGCACTAGAGAAAAGCGCTATATAAATATAATTCTCTTCACTTTACATGGTCATATGTGCAACGTTTCACCAGCAACACAGCACAGATCGGTTTCACCCATTTCCTCGCGGCCGAGCACACAAAAGGGCACAGCGGCGTGCTCGGACGGCTGCGATCAAAGTGAACCGTGCGGCGTGAAGACGGGACCCCTGCCAAAAACGGTGATGTGCGGCCATTCTTTTGCTTCCCTCATTTAGGTTCTGTCGGGACTGAAGACTCAAGACGTGTCCTGGCTATGAATTGCATGCCGCCTTGAGCTTGGGGGCTCGGAGCTAATGTGCTGAATGCCGGCGGGTAATTGGAGAAGCGGAGCGAGCGGGGTGGGGTGAACTTGGATCTGCATGTGTCAGGCTAACCTGATTACTAGAATGCGCCTCAGGAGAGCAAGCGGCCTACGCCAAGGCCGAGCAGCCCTAATTTGGATCGGCGCCTTCGTAAATATACACCAGCAGTATGTGTCTGAACTTCCTCATTAAAGGGGAACATTATCACAATTTCAAAAGGGTTAAAAACAATAAAAATCAGTTCCCAGTGACTTGTTGTATTTTTTTTCAAAATTTTACCGGTCTCGGAATATCCCTAAATAAAGCTTTAGAGTGCCTTATTTTCGTCTCTCTGCGAAGACACTGGCCATTTCCCTGTGACGTCACACAGTGCTGCCAATGTAAACAAACAATGGGAATACCACAGCAAGATATAGCGACATTAGCTCGGATTCAAACTCGGATTTCAGCGATTTAAGCGATTCAACAGATTACGCAAGTATTTCAACAGATGGTTGGAGTGTGAAAGTATTGAAGAAGAAACTGAAGCTATTGACGCTATTCATAGCCATAGCATGGCCGAATAACTGCGCTAGCATCGCCGGTAAAATGTGCGGACCAAATGATCAGGACTTTCGCATCTTTTGACACTGTCCATCCATCTTCTTCCGCTTATCCGAGGTCGGGTCGCGGGAGCAACAGCCTAAGCAGGGAAACCCAGACTTCCCTCTCCCCAGCCACTTCGTCTAGCTCTTCCCGGGGGATCCCGAGGCGTTCCCAGGCCAGCCGGGAGACATAGTCTTCCCAACGTGTCCTGGGTCTTCCCCGTGGCCTCCTACCGGTTGGACGTGCCCTAAACACCTCCCTAGGGAGGCGTTCGGGTGGCATCCTGACCAGATGCCCGAACCACCTCATCTGGCTCCTCTCCATGTGAAGGAGCAGCGGCTTTACTTTGAGTTCCTCCCGGGTGGCAGAGCTTCTCACCCTATCTCTAAGGGAGAGACCCGCCACACGGCGGAGGAAACTCATTTGGGCCGCTTGTACCCGTGATCTTATCCTTTCGGTCATGACCCAAAGCTCATGACCATAGGTGAGGATGGGAACGTAGACCGACTGGTAAATTGAGAGCTTTGCCTTCCGGCTCAGCTCCTTCTTCCCCACAACGGATCGGTACAACATCCGCATAACAGAAGACGCCGCACCGATCCACCTGTCGATCTCACGATCCACTCTTCCCTCACTCGTGAACAAGACTCCTAGGTACTTGAACTCCTCCACTTGGGGCAGGGTCTCCTCCCCAACCCGGAGATGGCACTCCACCCTTTTCCGGGCGAGAACCATGGACTCGGACTTGGAGGTGCTGATTCTCATTCCGGTCGCTTCACACTCGGCTGCAAACTGATCCAGTGAGAGCTGAAAATCCCGGTTAGATGAAGCCATCAGGACCACATCATCTGCAAAAAGCAGAGACCTAATCCTGCGGTCACCAAACCGGAACCCCTCAACGCCTTGACTGCGCCTAGAAATTCTGTCCATAAAAGTTATGAACAGAATGGGTGACAAAGGACAGCTTTGGCGGAGTCCAACCCTCACTGGAAATGTGTTCGACTTACTGCCGGCAATGCGGACCAAGCTCTGACACTGATCATACAGGGAGCGGATCTTCTGACACGGGAGCAACTTAAATCCGTCGATTGGTAAGTGTTTTTTTCGCATTAAATGTGGGTGGAAGGAAACGTAATATAGTTGCAAATGCATCTGCAGGTTATCCATACATCTCTGTACCATGTCTGCTTTAGCACCGCCGGTAAATAGCATGTTAGCATCGATTAGCGTAGCATGTTAGCATCGATTAGCTGGCAGTCAACATCAACAAAACTCACCTTTGTGATTTCGTTGACTATCGTTGCAAATGCATCTGCAGGTTATCCATACATCTCTGTGCCATGTCTGCCTTAGCATCGCCGGTCAAATGTGGAGACACTCTGGCACATTCAATGGGGGTCTGGCGACAGACACTTTGGCATCTTGGGGCCAGTGGTGCAACTTGAATCCCTCCCTGTTAGTGTTGTTACACCCTCCGACAACACACCGTCGAGGCATGATGTCTCCAAGGTTCCAAAAAATAGTCAAAAAAACGGAAAATAACAGAGCTGAGACCCGGTGTTTGTAATGTGTTGAAAATGAAAATGGTGGGTGTGTTA